>NW_004444293.1:656070-660121 GCF_000243295.1 Trichechus manatus latirostris | reverse complement strand
AGCTGGTGAGTTTGAACCACTCACCTTTTGATTAACATCAGCCTTGCTTAACCACTGCGCCCCCAAGGCTTCTTTCTCTGTGTTTAAGAGTAAGTAATTCTCACGTCCTTCTAAAGATGAAGTGGGAATGTGGATAGCAAAGATGCAATTCCTGATACAGTATGTCTCAGTGTTAAAATGTGCAAAGATTTCAGCTGGAGAATCTGGTAAAATTCAGATTTCTAGGCCCTGTCTCCATATATTTTGATTCAGTAAGACTGGAGTGGGGCTGAGAAGTTTGCCTTTTTAACAAGTACTCCAGGTGATTGATTCTACTGTCAAATATGTAGAAAACACAACCGAGAAATGTTATAGTAATGTGCTACTGTAGATATTGAAGTGATTCTCTGATTTTTGTATATATACTTTTCTATTTTATGCAATATAAAATCTCATGAATTCTTCTCCCAATAGTTACAATTTTATACTGATTTTAAAATTAAGGATTAACTTGTCTGTAGATAGTTGTCAAAGGAGGTTACTAAACAGAACTCAGTGTGTAAACACTTCTGGAACAAATCAGAAGTCATCGCTGGCATATATAATATATATGTAATATCTTTACCTAAAATATTTTCTTATTGTGGACTTTCTTTCCTGTGATTGCCAAAACTGAGTCAAAATGTGATAATAAAAAGAGTTAATTTTCACGTCCTTAACACATACATGTATTTTGATTGTCCTTTATGTGCCTGTTGCAGTGCTCTGTATGAGTGATACAAAGGTGAGCAAATCTAGACTTAACCCCTGTCTTCATAGACCTTACAATCTATGGGAGTGGGCAGATATTAAGCAAATATCACATAAATACTTAGAGCAAAAATAAAAAAACTCTTGTATGAAGGAGAGTTGTGTCATGCTATTGGGGAGAAAAGAAAAAAAAAAAAAGGAATATTTGGTCTTGTCTGGTAATTCAGAGATGGTTGAACAAAGAACTTAAACCAGAGAGTTAATTAAGCAAAGAGTGTAAAGGATGAACTTTCCAGGAGGAGGGAAGAAAATGTACCATGAATCTGGAGTGGGCAGAATATGACACATACAAGAAACAAAAAGAAAATAGTTGAATCTGGAGCAGAGCGTGAAGGATGCAGTAGAACGGTCCAAGAGCACACAGGGTCTTATAAAAGTTTGTCCCCATTGAAGCCATTAGATCCCTTGGTGGTGCAAATGGTTTGTGCTTGTCTACTAACTTAAAGGTTGCTGGTTCAAACCTACTCAGCAGCAACCTGGAAGAAGGACCTGTCAATCTGCTTTAGTAAAGATTACAGCCAAAAAAAAAAAAAAAAAACCTTGGAGAGGTTCTACTCTGTAACACTTGATGTCATCATGAGCTGGAATTGACTTGATGGCTGGGCCTTTTTTTTTCTCTCTTTTTGGGTGAGGGAGCCTTTAAAGTTTTCTCAGCTGGCAGTCACTAGGTCTGTTTTGACATCAATGTTTAACGTAGAGTACATGAGGACAAGACTATATTTTAAACCCTTATTGTATTCACATCATCAAACATGTTTTCTGACACAGAGTAGGCTTTCAATAAATTTTAGAGCTAATTAATGAATGGGGATCTAAATAAGCAGGAGAGGAGAGGGCTGGCTGATTTTCATTCCCTGCATGGCTTCATTACTCAGATGAACACAGGTAAATAAGCTGATTCTTTCTGAAAGAGGAACTTTGAACCCTATGGAATACCACTATTTAACAGACAAGCAGAAGGCAGGAAAGAAATAGAGTCTTGGAGAAAGATTTCAAAAACCAAGAAAGAATTTTGGTGCCATCAAAAAAGTGAACTTTTCTAGAAATTTAAAGCAATTTAGAATTATAATATCAATTACAATTACATATTACAATATTAATTGGATTTAGCAAAAGAGAGATTGGGGATTACTGGATGATAATGACTAACATTTTACAGTCGATTATCATCGTCATCAATATCAATAATAGTAACAGCACTAATACTTGTTGAATGTTTCCTTTGCATGAGGTTTTCAGCATATTCCCTAAGTCTTGATTTATTACATGTCTTTTCACTTATTTAAACCTCACTATCCCCATTTTATAGCTATAGAAACTGTGTCACAGACAGGGTAAAGAATTGTACCCATGCAGAAAATCACTCACAGAACACTGAACTTTGGCAGTCTGTTTGCAAAGTCTGAACACTTAATCATTGTGCATACTTGGATGAGAACTGATGCATTTATTCTTTATTACAACAGAGAAAAGAACACATTGCAATACGGTGGAAAGAAAATGGGAAGGAAGGAAGTGGGGGAAAAAAAGAAGAAACATGCCATCATTTTTGGGAAACTTTTTAATAAAGTGGAGAAGAAAGGTTATGAAGCAAATATGAGAACACGGCTGAATAATGTTTTAATTTTAAGTTGAGAACTGAAGTGTGTTTCTATGCAGGGAGTAAAAGGTCAATGTTGTTGTTGTGTACTACCGAGTTGACGCCAACTTCCTGTGACCATATATGACAGAGTAGAAGTGCCCCATAAGGTTTCCTAGACTGAAATGTTTATGGGAGCAGATCACGAAGTCTTTTCTCCCATGGAGTCAATGGTGGGTTTGAACCACCAATCTTTAGGTTAGCAGCTGAGTGCTTAATCATTATGGCACCAGGGCTCCTTAAAAGGTCATTAGAGACATAGAACTTGAGCATACTGGAAAGAGGATAATTGATTCCAAAAGATCCATTGGAGGTATAGATGGCGCTGAATGGGATCTTGATCACAGATGGAGGGAAATGTCCAAGGATAGTAAACCTTGTTCACTGAGACATATGGATAGGAGGGAAAGTGATTGGTTGCAGGTAAGTTTGCAATGATCTAGCTGGAGGTGGAGTGGGATCCTAACTATTGAGCACATTTGTCTTCCTAAAATAAGAAGTAGCATCATTTTTTGCAAAAAATGAAGGAGGGTGTAAGTGGTTTGAATATATACATGATCTGAAAAACAAGTCTGTATTGTGGAGTTAAGGAAAATAAGCAATGAGAAGACCTTACCACCCTGCATGGCTACAATTAATTTGATGCTGTCTGTGAAAAATGAGGGTAAAGTGATAATATGTTTTTGTCTGTACATCTATGTTTAGTTAAGAATCTTCATTCTATATTATCCATACACACTTGAACACACACACATACACAAAACATGATGGCTTTTCAAGATGAGAATTATTTTATGGGGTAAATGGTAGTGCTGACATGATAAAAGTAATTTTTAGAATTAGTGAGCCTATCTTAAGTCTTTCAGCTTTTTTCCTGAACTCATTTTTCAATGTGGTTAATGTTTGTACTCTTCCAATATTTGATCCTTCTGATTATGATTATGAATGTCAGAGATATTTAATTGCTATCTGTTTTGTGATGTAAATCATTGGCGGTTTGAAAAATAAACTATATACCTCAATGGATTTTAACCTTCAAGAGGTACTGATTTAGATGACAGAGAACAGATAAAACTGCCCCTACAAACCTGTTCCTTATTTAATCTCTAAGGCTGCTCACCTTAGCCAGCAAGGCAGAGCAGCTCATCTTCTCAAAGATCAAAATCAGCACTGCTCTATAAATCAGCTCACAGGAGCATCCGCACAAGCCTGTCCATATCATTTCTTCATCAGAAAAGTGCCTAGTCGAATTCACTGGTCCATGAAGTGGTACATTGTAAATACACTTTGATAACTTTTATTCATTGTTTAATGGTGCCTGCCTGGATGGAAAGGGGAAGAAAGATAAGGACGAATATAAGTTGATGCTCTTTCCTCTGATAAAAAACTTTCTAGCTAGGGATGGGCTTCTTCTTAGCAGTCTTACTCATCTTCTCTTTTTGTGGTCCTTATGTCCGTTAATACTACTCTTCACAGCGGTTGTTCCTAATCATCTTCTTTGCTGTTTGTTGGTTTGTTTGTTTGTTTTACTTAAGACCTCAACCCTACTCCACTCTCCTGACTTTCAATAAATGTTGTTTGTAATGTCAATTTCCTTCCTTAAGTTTTATTCAATTGCACAAC
>NW_004444293.1:654980-655740 GCF_000243295.1 Trichechus manatus latirostris | reverse complement strand
CTTTATTTCATGTTATTCAAATCACCTGGAAGCATGCTAGGAATACAAATATCCTGTGCATATCACATCACATACATATACTGCAATTCACATTTTTTAGTAATCAACTTTCCCCTTCTTCAAAGTATTTTTTTTTCCTTCTGAATTCAAGTTATATACTATATTCATAGTGCAGAATTTCTAAGTACCCTTCAGTCACAAATCTCTTTCTTTGGATTCTCTTTTGTCTTTCCTATATCATAGTATTCATTTCACAAATTTCTCACTGTAGAAAACACAGTAATTCCATATTCCTTTTAAATCTGCTAGACCTGAGATGGTAGGAAAATCTTTTTCTAATCAATTCACTACAAATGCACTGATAATTCCCATCAGTGTTCACCTATGTGTACGACAAATGTATCTCTGTCTACAGTAGATGTTAAACATTTTTGGAATCAGGTACTGTGGTACTGTGTTTTTTTTTTTCCCTCTAATTTCCATACTCCACAGTATGTAAAAGATCATTATACATTAATTGCAGAATTATCCATTTCATTCAATAAATTATTTGAGATGAATCACAAGAGCAAACACTATGTTGTAAGAATATTTTAAAAGTTTAAGTTATTTTTAAGGAAAAAAAAACACAATGAAATGTATTCAACTGCAGCCATAATAGAGCTATCCCATGTAACTACATTTTCACTGTTTTAATGGATAGTATTTATTGGATTTTCTTTTGTCATTTCTTTGACTTGCATCAAATGACAGAATATGA
>NW_004444293.1:650495-654539 GCF_000243295.1 Trichechus manatus latirostris | reverse complement strand
GGATTACAAAATGGTACACAATCATACAATACTGGGAATCATGACCCAGCCAAGTTGACAGATATTTTTGGGCAACACAGTTCAATCCATGACGAGCAATAAACAATGCATGACAACGCATTGTAAATGCATGTGGGCCAACCCTTGAGCACACTTTTTATGTAAGAAGAAATAGATAAAACATACTAATTTCTAATTGGAATGAACAATTTACAAAAATTAAATATTCATTAGGGCTTTCTTTCTTTCTTTTTTTTTTTTTTCTTTTCTCACAATCCTCTGTTTTTAGTCTTATAAGGTTCCAGTATTGGGAAAGTAAGTCTGCTCAGCCAGAGGCTAGAGAGGAGTGCAAGTTTCAGTCTAGTGAAATCTGTCCCTCTATTTCTTATAGCTTATGACAGATGACTGCTATTGGGCAACTTTTGCTCTTACTGTACATCTATAGGCATGGCCATGAGCCTGGAGCAATAGGTCATTAGAAGCTACCTTGAATGTTTATTGATTATTTTGAACAGGTATATAATCACAATATAATTCAGTGCCCTAGTTGGAAATGAATGATCTGATGCAACATGCTGGTGAGTTAAGCTATCCACACCAATGTGGTCTGAGGTTAAGCTTTAATATGTGTGTATGTATAATTATTTAAATTATAGATATTTATATGTAAACATATCATAATGTGTGTATGTGTAATTACTATACATAAATATCTATATATAAGTATATTATATATTATATCATATGAAATTATATGTATTGAAATGTAATACCTTTGCATTTATTTTCCTACCATTGAAATGACAATTAAAAATGTAATTTTTAAAAATTGATATCTGGAATATATAACAAGAAAGCTTATACATGTCTTAGTTTTCTAGTGCTGCTGTAACAGAGATACCTTAAGTGGGTGGGTTTAAAGAACAGAAATTTATTTTCTCACAGTTTAGGAGGCTGGAATTCTGAATTCAGCTTCTGTAGCCCTGGAGTTCCTCAGTACTTTGGCAATCTTCACATGGCCTTGCTCCCTGTCCCTCCTCCACCCCGCTCCCCCCACCCACATTTTTGTTTCTGTGACTTATCTACTCTTTTCATAGCTCAGAAGTGATTAGATTAGGACACACCCTACACTGATGTGACCTCATTAACATAACAAATAAAACCTATTCCCAAATAGGATTACATCCATAGGTATAGGGGTTAAGAGTCCAACATATATTTTGAGGAGACATAATTCAATCCAAAACATATGTGTTATTTTCTACTCTCCGAAGAACGTCCAACATCCAAGTCTGACCTCTGCCAAGGACCACAAAGCATGGCAAGATAAGAAAGCCTAGCACAAGAAACTTTATTTAAATCTATGCTGTTTTCCTTGTGTTTGGCAACATACCATCATTTAAAATGCACTTTTTTTTTCAGAAAAGAAAATTAGACATTAATGTCACAGTCACTATCCCAGGAGCTTTTATCACTTTAATTTATTTATTTTTGCATGATGGAAGTGATGTTTCTCATGTATGGAAAGGTTATTATCAACCCTATCATTATCCTCCCATTTATACAGTTGAAAGCCTGATGCAGGATTGGTGATGGAAGAGTATAGAAATTAGATAAAGGAGAGGCCATAAGGAGTCTCTTCTCTTAATATTTAGCAAAACAGAATTTTAACACCTCCCTGAACTCCAAGAAGAATAGTCATAGGGCAACTTCCTCAAGGCCATTTTTAGTATCATCTTATTCATGATGGTTCCAGAGGAGCGATATATTAATGTGATTTAAGGAATAATAGCAGTGATTGATGAGAAACAATTAAATAGTTCCAAATATGTAGAGCTGGCTAGAAAATGATTGATGGGAAAGATAACTCTCTGCAGTAATCTGAAATGTGTTAATATTAAAGAGGGAAAGTATTCTTTTATAAGTTAGAAAGAGCAATGGCATGTAAACGTAAACACTATGGGTAGTAGGATGAAATTAAGAAACTAAAATTTAAGATGAAAATCAGAATCAACCCAGTGACAGTAAGCTGCATTAGGATATTTAACAGTAATGAAAGAAAAGTAAGGGAAGCTTCATTGCCTAGAGAAGTTAAAACTGCGTGGATAATAAGCATTTCTAGCTGGGCAGAGGAAAATGAATTTGCCTGAAAAGCATTTCAGTTTCTTAGATCTGTGAGTCTGTGTATTAAAGAAATTATGAAGGACTCATAGTTCTGAGAGCAGAATTAATGAAGTTTTAAATTCATTTTCAGCTCAGTAGTAAATACTTGGAATGATGATGTGTGGAGGTATCTTCTTAACAGTTAAAACCAAAAACCAAACCCGTTGCCTTCGAGTAGATTCTGACTCATGGCGACCTATAGGTCAGAGAAGAACTGCCCCACAGGGTTTCCAAGGAGCAGCTGGTGGAGTCACCTGCTGACCTTTTGGTTAGCAACCGTAGCTCTTAACCGCTATACCACCAGGGGTCCTTTTAACAGTTGGACATTATATTTCACAGAAAATCTGTTCATCTCAGTCATCAACTTAGAGCATTATATTGCACTATTCATGCACTACATAGTGCCCTGGTGGTGCAACTGTTGAAACACTTGGCTGCTAAGCCAAAGTTCACCAGTTGTAATCTACTACCTGCTCCTTGAAAACCTTAAGGGGCAATTCTACTCTGTCCTTATAGGGTCACTATGTATTGGAATTGACTGGACAGCAATGGATTTGAGTTTATTTTTTGGGAAGCTAACCAGAAGTTGGCCATTCTAATCTACTCAGTGACTCCACAGGAGAAAGACCTGGTGATCTGCTCCCTTAAAGATTACAGCCAAGAAAACCCTATTCTGTCACATGGGGTCTTTATGAGTCTAAATCCACTGGATGGCACCCAACGTCATTGATACGTTAATTAGATTTTAGGCAGTGCAGCATAGTGCTTCAGGGCACAACCTGCAGCTCCCTAGTGCCTGAGTTCAAATCTCAAGTGTAACATTTACTGGCTGTTGTCCCTGTACAAGTTTCTTATCCATTCTAAGTCTCAATGTCTTCATTCACAAATGGGGAAAAACAATGCCTCACAGAGACACCTGATGGTTAAATGAGTGGATATATATTAATGCCTAGTGCACATGTAGGTGCTAGCTATTTATATTTCAGAAATAATATGGAAATTTTCATCCTTCAAACGTAAAACAGAGAAGAGCAGTTTTATGTAGCCTAAACACAGCTATATTTGAGATTGAGGGAGGGCTATTAATCACCTTCCATGTACCAGGGATTATGCCAGATACTGGAAATATGAAGATGAATGAGATAATATTCTTTCTTTTGGGGAGAACTAAGTAGACAGGAGGAACTGCTATACTACAAGATTCAAGTGCTAATAGTATAGCTTTACTTAAATTGCTGCTAGCTTACTGATTAAAGAGGACTAATTTTTCAAAGATGAGGGGAAGGGTTGGGAAAATCTTTGCACAGGAGATTCCTTTTAAACACATGTGGAGCCTGTGGAGCAATATCTACCAGATAATCAAGAAAACAAAGTGTGAGCCAAGAGTATAGTCTCTCAAGTTATATTGTCCTTCAAGTATACTGTGTACAGTAAACAACTGCAAACATTCCAAAACGAGGGAACATTGTCTTGGCATATATGTCATCCAATCAAGAAACAGAGCCCTGGTGGCACAGCGAATAGGAGCTAGACTGCTAAACAGAAGGTCAGCAGTTTGAATCGACCAGCCTATCATTGAAAACCTTATTTGGCAGTTCTACTCTGTCTTATTGGGTCACTATGAGTCGGAATCAACTCGACGGCAACAAGTTTGTTTATTTATTTATTTTTTAATCAAGAAATAGTTGTGTGTGCTGAAGGAAAGAGACAAATGGGCACTGGCTAAACGCTGAATCAGGACCAAGGTGATGGATCAGAATGTACATAGTGTGTGCTCCGAAAGTATAGAAATGATACGTCTTATATATGAAAATAAGAAAAGAAGTGAAATAAACTCATTTTTTGTTTCACTAGTAATAGTTGGAAATTAAAGATTATCAG
>NW_004444293.1:641638-643496 GCF_000243295.1 Trichechus manatus latirostris | reverse complement strand
GCACCTTAGCAGTAGTGGTTGTTGTTAGTTGCTGTTGAGTCGTCTGACTCATGGCGACTCCATGGATGCAGAGTTGAACTGTGCTTCACAGGGTTTTCAAGGCTGTGGACTTTCAGAAGCAGATGACCAGACCTTTTCTTTTGCTGGGTGGGCTTGAACCACCAACTTTTTGGCTAGTGATTGAGTGCTTTACCATTTGTGCTACTGAGGGACTCCTTCCTTGACCCTTAGGGTAAAAGAAACTATCTGAGCTCCTCCAAAAGGAATGAGCCTGTGATACTGCCAAGAAAGATGGCTGCAAGTTTGAAGCAGGCTGGAGCAAAAGCAGTGACAGAAAGAGGGATGGAAAATCTCTTTTGGGCTTCTGCCTACAGGTATTTACCGGGAAGACCGCATCACTGGCTGGTTCACCATGCTCACAGTAAAGGGCTGGTCTCTCATTTACCTGCACTAGCCTCACTATGGACACTTCTGCCATGGTTAGACCTACATCTGAGAGTCCATCACTTCAGAATAAATTTCAGTTATGTGCTTGGCCAGCTCATTTTGTCTCACAGAGCCTATTATGTACATTACTTCCCCACACTGCATTCAGTGAAATCATTTTGATGGTAGACGTCATGGATTGAATTATGTCCCCCCAAAAATGTGTGTATCAATCTGGCTAGGCCATGATTCCCACTATTGTGTGGTTGTCCTCCATTTTGTGATTTGTAATTTTATGTTAAAGAGGATTAGGGTGGGATTGTAACACCCTTACTAAAGTCACATCCCTGATCCAATGTAAAGGGAATTTCCCTGGGGTGTGACCTGCACCACCTTTTATCTTACAAAAGATAAAAGGAAAGGGAAGCAAGCAGAGCTGGGAACCTCATACCACCAAGAAAGCAGCTCCAGGAGCAGAGTGCGTCCTTCGGACCCGGGGTTCTTGTGCAGAGAAGCTGCTAGTCCAGGGGAAGATTGACGACAAGGACCTTCCTCCAGAGCCGACAGAGAAAGTCTTCCCCTGGAGTTGATGCCCTAAATTTGGACTTGTAGCCCACTAGACTGTGAGAAAATAAATTTGTCTTTGTTAAAGCCATCCATCTGTGATATTTCCGTTATAGCAGCACTAGATAAGACAGCAGGTTATATGTCACCACAGTGGGAGTATTTACACAAAGGAAATAGGCAAGTGCTAAAAATCTGAGTTGTTTGTTTTGTTTCCTCTCTTAGAGATCATTTACCAGGACACCACTGCTTGAAACCCTCTCACTTATAATAAAAACATTCTCATTATCAGCACTTTTATGGCTTTGTTTTATAATATTCATAATAATAACAAGCATTAATATGTGAAAATATATTATCTGTGAGATCTGAGTGTTATTTAATTTTCAGCTTCATCCTCCTCTATCCCTACACGTTCCAGAAACATAGAAGGTTGTTCAGTGCCTTGAAAACATTATGCTGCCTTTGGCTCTGCGTCTTGTCATTCCTTTTGCCTTAAACGTATTCCACTGCCCACAGACACCTGTACAAGTGCTTAACGCTTTCTAAACGTACACTTCTTATCTGACAAGGCACTTCCTCTTGGAAACATTATCGACCTGCTTATACCTGCCCCTGTATCTGAGTTTTGTATCCTTCTTACTAACTTTCATAACATCCAGTATATCTTATGGCCCTAAATACACAGTACTGAAACTGTCTGCTTGCTACATTTTATCCTACATTAGAACATATATACCTTGGGGCAAAACACCAGTGTGAGATTTTTCACTCTTTTATGCTAACTCAAACTTTTGTTCCCTGACATATATTGTTAATAGATGCCGGATAAATACTAGTTGAATATTAAAAAAAAGAAGAAAAAAAA
>NW_004444293.1:638545-641200 GCF_000243295.1 Trichechus manatus latirostris | reverse complement strand
CATCCATAGTGAATCACCATATTTATGGCTGGGTAAAACCACCATTCAGACTTGAGTTTCAGGATTTCTGCTTTGGATGGTGGCTTTATGGGCATTTTTACGACAAATTTCATAGATTCTTTTTATACTAAGATTGTCCTATTTTAATGAAAAAAATGCTAGTTTGCAAAGGAACGGAATATCATAATCAATATTGGGATTTTTTTTTCCTCACAGCCGCTGAACTATGAGAAAAAGAAGTCATACACCCTCAACATAGAAGGAGCGAATACACATCTTGATTTTCGTTTTTCTCACTTGGGTCCTTTTAAAGATGCTACGATGCTGAAGATCATTGTTGGCGATGTAGATGAACCACCACTATTTTCCATGCCTTTCTATGTAATGGAAGTCTATGAAAATGCCAAGATTGGAACCATCGTTGGCACAGTTTTGGCACAAGATCCTGACAGTGCTAATAGCTTAGTAAGGTATAGTACATGTCATGTCAACCTTTTAGCTGTATAAATATTTTTATTGCCTCCCATATTAATTGAACATCAATGAAATAATTTTTAAAATATTTTATTTCCATGTCATCTTTCTATTTAATGTAATAAAACTAGAACGTTAGATGATTCTTTAAATGAGTGATTTAGTAAGTGAGTTTCATTTAAATTAAGAATACTGTAGTTACCTCCAAGAAAATATTGTTGACCGTACTGTTTAACTTTTCCACTTGATTTTTTTTTCTTAGTATCCACAAATGCCTTTTTATTTATTCATTTATTTTGAATGTTTTATTGTGTTTTAAGTGAAAGTTTATACAGTAAATTAGGTTCTCATTGAACAGTTTTTGTACAAATTTTTCCATGACATTGGTCACAATTTTCACAATGTGTCAGCATTCTCGTTATTTCCATTTTATTTGTTCTTTTTCCATTTATCTAGCTTCCCTTCTCCTCTTTGCCTTCTCATCTTTGCTTTTGGGTAAATATTGACCATTTTCACATACAGTCGATTGCTTAAGGGAGCACATTCCTCATAGGTGATATTGTTTATTTTTTAAGCCAATCTATTATTTGGCTGAAAGGAGACCTCTGGGAGTGGCTTCAGTTCCAAGTTAAAAGGGTATCTTAGGGTGATAGTCTCGGGGATTGCTTTAGTCTCTATCAGTCCAGTAAATCTGGTCTTTTTTAGGAATTGGAGTTTTGTTCTACATTGTTCTCCCTTTCTCTCCGGGATCTTCTATTGTGTCCTTGGTCAGAACATTGGTAGTGGTAGCCAGGCACCATCTAGTTCTTCTGGTCTCAGGCTAGAAGAGGCTGTGGTTCGTGGGGATTATTAGTCCTATGGATGTGTTTCTTCTTTGAGTCTTTGGTTTCCTTCATTCTCCTGTGCTCCAGATGGGAAGAGACTAATAGTTGTATGGTTGCTCACAAGCTTTTAGGACCCCAGAGGCTACCCACCAAACTAGGATGTAGGATATTATCTTTATGAACTATGTTATGCCAATTGACTAAGTTGTCTCACCAGACTATGGTCTCAGCCCCTTTAACTTAGTAAACCAATCCCGTGAGGATTTTGGCTATGTCTAGGAGGCCTTCATAACTGTGCCCCCTATGTGTTTTATTATATATATATATCAATATATATGTAGCACACCCAAACATGTTTATACTTATGCCTACAAATAAACCCATATGTGCACATACATGTACTCACATATATCTTCCTATACACATGTAGCATACCATACATATCTACCTCTGTAACCATACACGTGTTTTTTGGTTGTTATTACTGTCGTTGCAAAATTTTATATGTTATAATATTTACTGTTAATGTCCTTTATTCTTGCGTAGCTCTCAGTGTCTTTTACCTTGGTCAAGTTGTGCTAACTTCCTCCATATTATGTATTGCCTTTCCCATCACCAGAAACAACAGATGTCTACTGTCTAGCAAGTAGTTCTGCCTCACTCCCTCTCCATCCCTGGTAACCCTCAAAGAACGCTGCTTTCTGTGTGTATACCTAATCTTGACTTTTTTATAAAATGAGACCATACAGTATTTATCCTTTTGTGATTGACTTATTTCACTCAGCATAATGTCCTCCAGATTCATGCATATTACAAGATGTTTTGCAGATTCATTGTTATTCTTTATTGTTGGATAGTATTCCATTGTATGTATGTACCACAATTTCTTTATCCATTTATCTGTTGATAGACACTTAGGTGATTCCATCTTTTTGCTGTTGTGAATAATGCTGCAATGAACTGGGGGTGCATGTGTCTATTTGTGTCACTGCTCTTATATTTCTAGGATATATACCTATGAGTGGGATTGTGGGATCATAAGGTATTTCTATTTTTAGCTTTCTGAGGAAGTGCCATGCCATTTCCCATTTTGGTTGTACAATTTTACATTCCCAGAAGCAGTGTATAAGAGTTCCAGTCTCCTCATGACCTTACCAGCATTTATTGTTTTCTGTTTTTTTGATCGGTGCCATTTTTGCAGGGGTGAAATGGTATCTCCTTGTAGTTTTGATTTGCATCTCTCTAATGGGTAATGGTCATGAACATCTCTTCATATGTTTGTTAGCCACCTGAATGTCCTATTTTATGAAGTGTCTGTTCATGTCCTTTGCCCGTTTTTGATTGAATTGTTTGTCTT
>NW_004444293.1:627003-630561 GCF_000243295.1 Trichechus manatus latirostris | reverse complement strand
GTTTCTGAATTCTTGTTGTTTATCTTTTGGATTTCTAATTGTTGTCTTTGTATAATTTCTAGTTGTATATTTATTTTGGAATTTTGTTCCTCCATTATCTTCCTGAATTCTTCCAATTTTTTGTGTGTATTTTCCATAAATTTGTCTATTTTTTCCTCATGTTTGTCAGCTTTTTGCCTCAGTTCTTCGAGAATTCTGAGTATTAGAGATTTGAATTCCCTAGCAGGTACTTCTTGTGCGTTTTCTTCCACAGGAGAGTCATCTGGTTTTGTATTTTGAATGCCTACCTGAACCATCCTGTCCTGTTTTTGTAAATGTTTTGATATTGTCTGCTGTTTTCCGGGCATTCAGTAGTTATTTTTCTCTTTTATTGATTATAGATTTGTTTGTTTCTTCCCTTTTTAAAAAAAAATTGACTATGTCTGAGCAGGTGGACTATGTGTTCTTTGTTGTTTGCTCATCTGTGCGCTAAATACTTTTCACCTCCTTCTAAAACTGGCAGGGTCAGTCACTCAGATATGGTATGGCAAGGCATTTCTAGCTGAAGAGGAGTTACTGGGATGGGTTGTTTATGCACTTACTACAGCCACAAAAGTGGGTCGGTAATCAGTGCAGGGCAGGTTCCAGTAGGCCATGCCTGTGCTGCTTGGTGATGTGATGTCAAGTGCACAGTGCAGGTATGCAGGATGCAGCGGGGTGATTGTTATGTGTGTGGCTAAGATGGATATGGGAGAGAGGAGAGAGAAACTGGAGCCAAAAACATACAAACAAACACAGAAGAATGCTAGGGGAGCTTGCCGTTGGAGTGGAGAGATAAGAGACTATGAAATGGAGAAAAACAGAAAGGGGAAGTGGATGAAAAGTAAAGAATGAATCAATAAAAATCAGGAAGGTTAAAGAACCGCAAAGCTCCCAGGGATCCCACCGGTTCAGCTATGAGGTCTGGGGAAGTCACTCTCAGGTGTTGCAGTACAGCCTGGCTAGAAAGGATAGACGTATACAAAGCCAGGTATTCAGGGAACAGAAAGAGAAGGAAGATATAGAGGGATGAGAAACTGAGCAATGAAGAAAGACAAAAAGGGAAAAAGAGAGAAAAGAAAACAAAACAAATTAAAAAAAAAAAGAACAAGAAAGGCCCCCCAAAAAACAGAAAAGAAAACCAATGAAAAAAGAAATGCGCTCAGGGATCCCACTGCACGTCTGTGGAAGCCGAAGCGGAGTCTCCTTGCCACACACCTCTGCCTGGCCAGAAATGGCTGCCAACTCAAGAAAAGGAAAAGAAAATAAAGAAAGAATTCAAAACAAACAAACAAACAAAAGCCCCAGGATCCCACCAACGTGGTAGCCCAGACCGGGAAGCAGCTCCACACTTGAACGGAGCTCCGCAGCCCCTCAGGAAGAAGCAAGGATGGCACACGGAGCCAGGCACTCGAGCGAAATGAGGGGGAGGTGGTGAGAGGCAAGCAAGAAATCAAAAGAAGTAGAAAAAAAAAAAGTAACACCAGGAGCCAACAAATGCCACTTAAAGAGCCAGCTAGTGCGGGCTGGTGTTTCTGGACAAGAGACTGTGTCTGCGGGAAGTGGAGGGGACAGAGTGTGGGTGAAGAAGGTTAGAGAGTGGGAAAGTGTATATCACAAATTACCGGTGCTCTGCAGCCCCTCTGGAAGAAGAAAAGATGGCGCACGGAGCGATGCACTCGAGCGAAAGGAGGGGGAGATGGCGAGAGGCAAGGAAGAAATCAAAAGAAGCAGAAAAAAGCAACACCAGCAGCCAACAAATTGCACCCAGAGAGCCGCCTGCTCGGGTGTCTGGAATCCAAGCCACCAGACCTTCCCAGTCAAGAGTCCATGGCTGCAGGAAGCAGAGGAGGCCGAGCTGGGGTGAAGAGGGTTGGGGGGTGGGAAAGCACACACCACAAATTACCGGTTGTTTTGTCTCCTGCTGAATGCTCCGTGAGGCTGCTTTTCTCGTACCCCCTGTTTGCTGGTTTCCGATAGGAGTCCAAGTTGGTGGATCCGTGCTGCATTAGCTGCTAGGGGACCTCTGCATGAATCTCTCCTTGCTCTCCATTCTCTGTTAGTTTTCTCACTCCATTTGGTGCTTGGCTGAGTTCTTTATTTCTTCTTTTGATGTTTTAGGGTTTCAGGATTGTTGTATTCTCTGTTCGGCTTAGTTTTCTGGATCTTTGCTGTGGAGGGATGGCGTGGTGCTTCTGCCTAGAGCGCCATTTTGCCGGAACAGTCAACTGATTTTTGTGTGTTGATCTTGTACCCTAAGAATTTGCTGAACACCCTAGTGATGTTCTTTTGTAATCTCTAGGATTTTCTATGTATAGGATCATGTTATCTGTGAATAGGGATAGTTTTACTTCTTCCTTTCCAATTTGGATACTCTTTATTTCCCTTTCCTGCCTTATTGCTCTGGCTAGGACTTCCTGTACAACATTAAAAAAGAATGGTAATGATAATGAGCATCTGTCTTAGGCTGGGTTCTCTAGAGAAGCAAAAACACTAAAGTGTATGTGTATATATCAAGGAAATAGCTCATAAAGTTGTAGAGACTGGCGCATCCTGAGTCCATGGGTCAGGCTGGAGTCTTCTCCTGATTCACATAGCCACTGGAGCTGATGAACCCACCGAAGATCAGCAAGTAAGAGAGCAAGGCTGTTCCTCACAGGCTGTGAAGATTGACGAATCCCAAGATCGGCAGGCAAGACCTCAAGTAAGCTGCTAGCTTAAGTCCCAAGAACTGGAGGTCAGATGAACAGGAGCCACCTACAGGATCCAGAATGAGCAAAAGCCCCCCTGCCTTGCCAGAATGTCCACTTACACTCGATGCAGGCCACACACCCATGAAATTCCCTTTCAACTGATTGGCTACTCACAGCAGATCCCATCATGGAGATGATCACATTGTATCAAATCTCAACATGGACATGATCACATCATATGACTGCCAAACCAAAGAGAATCATGTCCCAGCCAAGTTGACACACAGTCTTAACCATCACAGCATCCTCGTCTCATTCCCATTCTCAAGGGGAATGCTTTCAATCTCTCTTCATTGCAAACAATGTTCATTTGTAGTTCTGCATATGTGGCCTTGATTATATTGAGGAATTTCCCTTCTGTTCCTATTTTGCTGAGAGTTTTTATCAGGAAAGTGTGTTGGATTTTATCAAATGTCCTTTCTGCATCAATTAAGATGATCATGTGATTCTTTTACTTCATTTTATTTATGTAGTGAATTATGTTGATTGATTTTTTAATGTTGAAACATTCTTACATTGCTGGTATGAAACCCATCTGATCATGATGTATTATTTTTTTATATGCCATTAAATTCTGATGGCTAGAATTTTCTTGAGAATTTTTGAAAATTTTTGTATCTATATTCATGAGGGATATTATCTGTAATTTTCTTTTTTTGTGTGAGTGTTATCTTTGCCTGGCTTTGGTATCAGGGTTATGCTGGCTTCATAGAATGAATTAGGGTGTATTCCTTCCTTTTCCATGCTCTGGAACAGTCTGAGTAGAATTGGTGTCAGCTCTTCTCTG
>NW_004444293.1:618466-626383 GCF_000243295.1 Trichechus manatus latirostris | reverse complement strand
TAAAGATTTACAGCCTTATTTGGATCTTCTTTATCTTTGTTGAGTTTCTTTCTAGTTGTTCTATCCATCATCAAATGTGTAGTGTTAAAGTCCCCAATGATTATTGTAGGACTGTCTATTTCTCTTTTCAATTCTGTTAGATTTGTTTTATGTATTCTGGAGCTCTGTCGCTGGGTGCATAAATACCTATTATTGTTATGTCTTCCTGGTGAATTGACCCTTTAATAGTTATAAATGGTCTTTTTTTGTCATAATGCCTTTCTTTGTCTCTTATAATGGGTTTAGACCTAAAGCCTATTTTATCAGAAATTGTTATGCCACTTCTGCTCTTTTTTGATTCCTGTTTCTTGATATATTTTTTCATCCTTTGATTTTTTAAACTATTTATGTCTTTGTGCCTAAGGTATATGTCTTTTAGGCAACATATTGATGGGTCATTTTTTCTATCCATTCTGACATTCTCTGCCTCTTGACTGGGGCATTTGATCCATTTACATTCAGTGCGATCATTGATAGGTATGAATTCACTGTTGCCGTTTTGTTATACTATTTTTATGTGTATGGTGTTAACGGTTTATTTGTTCTTCTTAATTTTATGTGCTGAGTTCTTTTTTAATATGGATTTTCTTTTCCTATCATTCATTTTTGTTTTTGTGTTTACTGAGTCTATATGATTTTCTTCTTTATTTTGGTGAGTAGGTTTATTAATTTTCTTTTTGGTTACCCTGAAATTTAACTTTATCCTCCTAAGTTTACAATAGTCTATTAGATCATAAAATTACTTTGACTTCCTCTCCACATGGAAGTTCTATAATTGCACCATTTATTCCCCCTTTTTCTTTTGAAGTTGTCATTGTTTACAGCTTAACATTTCTGGTTCCCTGTAATCAGTTTTACAGCTTTATTTTACTTTTGTGAAGTCTTTATCTGGGTTGGTATCTGGGTGATACTGTGTGTGCCTTTATCTCAGATTGTTTTCTGATGATGTTGGTTCTCTGTACGAAAGACTCCCTTTAATATTTCTTGTATGACTGGTCTGGTTTTTACAAATTTCCTTAATTTCTGCTTATCTGGGAATGTCCTAGTTTCACCATAGTTTTTGAAAGACAATTTTGCTGGATATATGTCTCTTGGTTGGCAAGTCTTTTCTTTCAGGATTTTATATATATCATCCCATTGCCTTCTTGCCTGCATGGTTTTTACAAGAAATTGGCACTTAGTTTTATTGTTGCCCCTTTGTAAGTGATATTTCATTTTTCATGTGATGCTCTCAGAGTTCTTTCTTTGTCTTTGATTTTGGAAAGTTTGATTATGATATTTCCTGGTGAATTTCTTTTGGGGGCTATCCGGTATGGGATTCATTGAGTTTCTTGGATGGAAAACTTGTCTTTCATGATATTTTGGAAGTTTTCTGCCAATATATCTTGAAAAATTCTCTCTGTATTTTTTATTTCTCCCCCTCTTCTGTAATTCCTGTTACATATAAAATTTTCCTCTTGATGATGTCCCATATAACTCTTAGGATTTCTTCATTCTTTTTTCTGATTGTTCCTCAAACTAATTTGTATCAAGGGATTTCTTTCTTCCATTGACTCAATTCTACTGTGTCTTTCCATTGAGTTATCTATTTCTTATATTTGTTGTTAATCTTCTAGATTTATAATTGTTGTATTTGCTTGGGTTCTATTTGTCTGTTTAGTTTGTCTATTTTGTTCTTGTATTGTTTTGCTGAATTCTCCGATTTTTTTTTTCCCTTGTGATTTCCTTGATCTCTTTGAGGAGCCTAAATATAAGTCTTTTGGATCCTTTATCGGGTAGTTGTATTATCATTTCTTCCTCAGGAAGGTTTTCTATCCCTTTATTTTGCTCACTTGTTTGGGCCATCTTATGCTGTTTCTTCATATGCTTTGTTATTATCTGCTGTGTCTTAGGCATTAAGGTGCGATTTATTTATTTATATATTTCTTTATTGATTTATGCTTCTTTGTTTTGTCCTCATTCTTTTGTTTTATTATATCAGGAGCTGTGTTTCTTTTTCTCTTTATAATGTCTTTCTTCCTTTGTATTATTTTAATTGTTGTTGTTTTGTGGTACTGGCTTATGTGTGACTTTGGTGATGTTGTTTGACTGGGTGTGATTTCCTCTCACTAATGGGTATGGTGAGTCACATTCACATGTGAGTCCTTTGTGGTTAGGCTCTTATGTTTTCCCTTACAGGATTGAGTGGATGTGGGAAATCAGGTTCTTTCCTTGGTGTTGGGTGACAAGTGTTGTGTGGTCTAGGTCCCTCCACAGCCTTGTGGGACTATGGGGTCCTACTTGGTTGGTGATAGCAGTTAGTGTGTCCTCTGCAAATCAGGGCAGAACATCTCCATAGCACCCAGATGGATGGGATAGGCCCTCTGTGTGTGTACAAATTATCATCTCAGTACATGGTGGGGGATCAACGGGTTTCAGTGCCTGTGCAGTCAGCATGCAAGAACTGTCTGGGTGTGGGATGTGTGATGTTCCAGCCAGGCAGACTTTGGATGATAACAATAGGATTTCCCGCATGTCTTTTGATAGAGGTGCAGATGGTGACCATTGGGATATGATGGGCATTGCTGAACAGGTGACGTGATTGGCTGATCACCATGCAGGGATAAAAGAAGAATTCTTGCCAGTTGCTGGGTTGTAAGTGTGGCTGGTGTGTTCTGCTGGTTGCCGGATGGTTGGAGCACAGGTGCACAGGTCACCAGTCACGAGACGGGTGGCACAGGAGCTTGCACCACCAGTTGCTGGGTTGGGGGAACTCTAACCACTAGTAACTGGGTGGGCAAAGTGGGAATGTGCACCACTGGTCACTAGACAGGTGGGGTGGGAGGGAGAAGGGGAACTTGTGCCACCAGTTGCTGGGCAGGCCATGCAGGAGCTCTTGATGCTGGTTGCCAGGTGGGCAGGGCTGCAGGGAGGGGGTGGGCATGGCTGGTATGTGCCACTAATCACCAATCCATTGGCATGGAAAGGCATGCTGCCAGTCGTCAGTCTAGCAGTGTGGGAGTGCATGAAGCCATCACTGGGTGAGTGCGGCAGTGGGAGTGTGCATAGGGTAGGGGGTGTGAGGGGTATGCACATGCAGCCAATCACTGGTCTACTGTCATGAGAGTGCATGCCGCTGATTACCGGCCAGGAAGTGGGGGGTGGCATTTGTTGCCAGACAGGCAGGGTAGTTGACCATCATCATTCACGGGCATGGTGAGGGGAGGGCTTGTGGCACTGGTTGCTGGACTGGTGGTGGACTGGCACACACCACTGCTCACCAGGAGTTTGGGAGGGGAGGAGGGGGAAGCGTGCTCCTCTGGTCACTGGGGTGGGAGCTAGGACACTTCTCAAGGGCTACAGGTGGTGATCAGGGCCTGGCCCCGATCAAAAGTGAGGGGGGAGTTGGTTCTGCCTGGAGTCCAGTTGGGTGAGGGATCTCCAGCTGCCACTCTCTGGATTCACTACTCCATGAGTACCACTCACCCAAATGAGCAGGGACCACTGCTGGTGTGTAGTTCTGTTCTTAGTTTCTGGCTCCCTCCCTGTCCTGTGGTTGCCAGGGTCCCTGGAGCTCTCACTCAACTTCCTGTACTTTCCCTCCTTAGAGTTGATTCATGTTCTGCTCATCTTGCTTAATTCCAGGTTTTTCTACATAGTATCTCTGTTTCCTGTTGGTAATTCTGTGACGTTGCCTTCCTGTGCTTCTCACCTGGGAACACTGCTCACTTTGTCTCAAGATGGCCACGGTGCACCGGACCGGCTGGCAGGGCACCTATGATCTGTAACTCTCCTCGTTCATTGTTTTCATTCAGATTCTCCTTCTATTCAGTGTTCAGTATAATTCTTCATCCTTCTGTTTGGTGCTCAGGGCTCCAACATTGTCATCTGTGTCTGGATGAGAGCAGTAGGATCTCCTACTCATCCTTGAGCCCTTAGTGATAGAAAGTGCACATATTGTGGAAAAAGCCAGAATTTGGGAATAACTCTCATCGGGAATAATAATTTTAGTTATCAGGAAGGACCAGTCCCTGGAGAAGGACATCATGCTTGGTAAAGGAGAGGATCAGCAAAAAAGAGGAAAACCTTCAATGAAATGGATTGACATAGTGGGTACAACAATGGGCTCCAATACAGCAATGATAGTGAGGCTGGCTCAGGACGGGGCGGCATTTCATTCTGTTGTACACAGGATCACTATGAGTCAGATTCAATGGCACCTAACAACAACAAAAACAATTCACCTCTAACTGACCCCTAGGTCTGACACCTTAGCTGTGTGGCTTTAGAAAAATCATCTACCTTATCTCTGAAATAGGAAAAACAGTATCTGTCTCTCAGAGTTATTGTGAAAATACATGAAACAATGTGCCCAAAGTAGCTCTCAGAGTGTTCAGCTTCTTGTAGTCACTCAATAAATGCTAACTTTTATGAGGCAGTGTACAGTGTTGACCTGGATCTAGACTCGGAAGATAGGAAGACCAGTGTTGGAGTTCCAGTGTCTCAGATTACTAGCTGTGCGATCTTATGCTGGATCTCAAATTCTTAACATATGGGAGAAGGAATATAATGCTTCATTAATATGCTAATACAATTAAATTAGATTTAAATGAAATACTTAGCACAATTCCAGGCACACATTAAGTGCTCAATAAATAATATTTCATAATTTTATTATGACATACAGTAGTGATAAAGCTTCTGTGGCATAATTCAGATTTTTTTTGTTGTCTCATTTAAAACAAAAGCAAAAAGGAACGCAAAAATGTATAAGACTTCAGCTACCTTGTATTTATACCCTTGGATAACTCTAAGGCCCTACAAGTTTGAAATCCTTAACAGATGTGTCTGTTTTTTGCCATCAAATCCATATTCATGCTCTCTTTACTTTTCATCCACTTTAACAAAAGGTAATATACTAAACATTCTCTTCGGTATCTATGTGCTATTTGTAAAGGCTTTCAATTCCCATTCCTATAAGCGTGATTGTTTCAGCTAAAAATAAAATGTCCATAGCACCCATGCATGAAGAGGGAACAATTTCTGTGCACAAATGTGTGTATTCAACAACCGTGCTACATCAGTGAGTGCAGAAACAGTGCCCTGTAAATTGGTGCCTCCTCTCTGACACTGAGAGCAAGAGCTAGACATTGATTGAAGATGGAGGAGAGGCAAAGTATACACAGTAATGTGCAGAAACCTGATTTTAGAAAGCAATCTTCAATGAATGAATGGAAGTAGAAGTTTTATCATCAAATTTTCCAACCAGAGGCAAGTCCATTGTGCCATATTTTTAAAATACACTTTTGAAACTTAGTATAATTTGTCTAAACATATTTTAAAACTACAGTATTATAAAAGGTATTCACAGATAAGGTGAGTCTTTCAAAAGGAGATAATGCCTTTGGGGAATAAAGATACTGCATGCTGTTAGTGTGATGTGATATGAAAGATTTGATAAACATTGGCAAAACTTTGTTTTGACAATTAAAGTTTGATACTAATAATGCATTCTTTGATTTTTAATTAAAACAAGTGGGAGGTACATTCATTTTTAAATGATATTTTAAGCACCTATCACATTTCAATATTACAGTAGTCCTTATGATAAGGGAATTAAGCACACACACACACAACCCCAAAATAGTCTGAAGTCTAGTGGAGTGAAAGTCTTGAACAAAAACTCTATCCTGTGATAAAGCTCTGATGAGCTTATGTATGGAGCAAGTATTCCCAAAGTCTTCTGGAGGGAATGACTTGGAGAAGACTGAGTTGAGGCTTAGAATCTAAGTTAGGGATTAGACAGGCAAAGGATGGAGGAGGGAATTTCTAGAATGTTGTGCATATGAGGAGCTTAGGTTCTCTGTAGGGAAATGACAAGCAGTGAGATTGGAGAGAAAAGTAGAGACAGATCATGAAGAAGCCCTGTGCTAAGCAGAGATTTTTGAAATCTATCCTGGTAGCAATGCTAATGGGGGAAGCAGAGGAAAAGGACCTTGAGTAACTATATCAAAATGACAGGAAGGTGGTTTGCATTTCAAAATAAATTATAATGAGTTTCCAAAATTATATGAAGGATAAGTTATATGTGCCCAGAGATAGGTCAGGGACAACGTTCTTTCAGCATTGCTTTCTATATGTCACGTATATTAAAATACCTGTTTTACATAGAACAACGATTCTCAACAAGGGGCAAAATTACTCCCTATGAGATGGTTAGAAATGTTTGGAGACATTTTTGGAGACATTTGGGGCAACTAGGTTATCACATCTAATGGGTGGAAACCAGGGATGCTGCTAAGCATCCTATAATATGCAAGACAGGTCCCTCAACAACAACAAACCCTTTGGCCCAAAATGTCATTAGGGCTGAGGCTGAGGAAACCAGACATAGAGGAAAACAGACTGGGTAGTAGACTAATACAACTGGAGTACTAGTTATATTTGACAAAATAAATTTTGAAAAGATATTTTTGAGAAATGTGGTGTCAGTATGTTTCACATACTTGAAGTCATATGAATGTTTCAACAAAATATATTTCATTTAATTAAAAAAATTATTTATACAAATAATTATCCTATTATATTATTTATTGCTTCAATAATTATTCCATATTGTTGGGATAATTTAATACCCATTAGGAGCCCTGGTGGTACATAGTTAATCGCTCCACAGCTTCTACCTGAAAAGTAGGCAGTTGGAAGCACCAGTGACTCTGTGGGAGAAAAGACCTGGAGATCTGCTCCTGTATATATTACAACCTGGGAAACCCTATGGGACAAGTTCTACTCTGTCATATCGGGTCACTGTATGTTGACAATTGATTCGCTGGCATGCAACAACAACAAGAAGAATGCGTTACTTACATGCTCCACGTTGTTGGGATGCAAAGATGATTGGTACGTTGTCTGAAATGCTAATTTTGAGAAGCATAAACCGTTAGCATATGCATTATTTTTTTCTGCTTTATTTTTGTTAGACAGCTAAAATGAATCCTGCTAAAGCTGCCTTAAAATAATTACACTCATAGCTGTTATTTGGGGGCATAATTTACTTAATATTTATTCTTGATTTTAATAAAAAATGTGTCATTCACAGGGGCCTGTAGGTGCAAAGAATGAATAAAAAACACAAAGCATTAACAAACACAAAAGCAATCCTTACACATCCACCTTTCTCAGGGCCCAAATGTGTGTACTAATTAAGGAAAAGCACATCAAAAAGATGTACCTTGCAATGTGCCCTGAGATGCAATTAACTCCACACTTGTAGAATTGGTAACAAAAGAGAGTTTGCATCTTAGAGGCATTTATGGAAAGCTTCTTGACTTCAGTCTTTTGTATTTCAATTTGCTGAACTATTAGTAAGCTCTTCAGATTCTAAAAGCATTCCACGTCTAGGTTTTGTCCCTTTTCAACCCAAAACAAGAATGTGTAATTTGTAGCAATATAATCATCATCTTTTATAAAAGTAAAATTAGAGCCAGACTCTTTCCCAGCAGTGAAGAAATCCTTGCTTTAAATAGGCTACGTTCCTTGCTGGCATACTGTGAATGGAGTTCAGGAACTTCCTGGGGTTGTTATTGAGGGATGAGCAATCATATACTGCACTTGAGAAGGTAGAGATTTTTGAAAATGTGACCTTACATCACATGATTATTAAAAATTGCAACCATTTACTGCTTACTATCTATAAACCCATTGCCACTGAGTCAATTCTGGCTCACAGCGACCCTATAGGACAGAGTAGAACTGCCTCATAGGGTTTCCAAGGAGCAGCTGGTGGATTTGAACTGCTGACCTTTTGGTTAGCAGCCAAGCTCTTAATCACTGCAGCACCAGGGCTCCTGCTATAGGCCATAGATTTTATATATCTCATACAGAACCCTTACAACAACC
>NW_004444293.1:616164-617572 GCF_000243295.1 Trichechus manatus latirostris | reverse complement strand
AAAAGCTATGTATCACAAATTAATCACAAATTAGGAAAGAGATGAAGGTTTTAATTGTGCAGAAAGTCATTAATAGAATGCCAGAATCTGGGGTCTATTGTTTGTATGGATACATGTTAAATATAGAAAAAGCGGATGATGAAGAAAGTTGCGTTTCATTTGTCAGAAACAAAACTGTTTGTAATTTTAGAGTCTCTGAATTTTGTAATGCCAAAAATATATACTACTTGACCTGGCACAAGAAAAAGAAAATTATTGGAATCTCATAATCAAATATCACATACATTGTAGAGATTCATAATGGAATTCATATAAATCCGTACTTTCATCTGCTTCTTTTTCACTTTGATTTATAATCTCAGTTCATCCAAATATTTAGTTATCATTTAAGATGTTATTGTTTTCTTTTATAATAACTTCAACAACAATAAGAAGGAAATACTAACTATCTTGCATAATTGTTTCAAATGCTCCTCAAGGCACTAATTAGAAAATGGTAGTCCATCTATATGGTATCATTAGAGATAAAATGAAATTTTGATCAGATTTGGAAATATTTACATGTTAAAAAATTAACTTTCTAATGTAAGATATCCTCAAAAGAATGGTTTTAGAAAATTAGAAGCGTTTAATCAGCTTGATTTGAGTTTTGTGAAGCCTCAGTGAACAAATGTGTCCCGTAATTCTCACTGCATCCTTATTGGTGGGTTTGATTTTCTTATGCCTTTTTGAAATTTTCAAATAGTTCATGACGAGATGGGAGTTAAGGACCTTGCAGAAATTTTGAGTGTTGTAACAGCCAAAAATAAGAGATATTTTAAAGTAATGACAAGGTTATCTAGCAAAGTTGAAAAGGGAGTGTAAATGATAAGTAAGGAGGTTTGAATGCAGGACTCAAACTTTTGAAAAGAGAGGTGCAAAATTACCAGAAAATGTGTTTTCAACACATCTTTATGTTACAGTTCAGGTATTATCTAACATACAATGAATGTTTATTCTGTAGACCAACTTAATATAAAATTTAGCTGACTGAACACTTAAAATAACTTAATTCATCCTTTCACAATAAAACTTAATGAGCCCTCATCAGAACTGTGTCAGAGTCTTGATGTAAAAGAAACATGGAGGGCTTTAGGCCTTAAGAAGAGAAGCTTATTTTATGCTTGCATCTTGGTGATTAGGTAATATCAGACATTTAATGCAGATTGAGACAAAGAGATAGCAGGCTTCTGCATAAGTCCAAGAGTCTGTGTCTATAATCCATGTTTTGTAAATGCATCTCATTCCATACAGCCAATATTAGTATATCTAGACTGATTCATATCTTTACTGTTAAATGTCATGAGAATATGACACTTAAGAACTGAAGGGGACCTAAGAATGACTTGCTGTTTTGGGGTGCCTTTGA
>NW_004444293.1:609737-614558 GCF_000243295.1 Trichechus manatus latirostris | reverse complement strand
TTACTCAGATTGACTGCTTGCTATGGTCATAACTTGTCTGCCTATGTGCTAGTCCATAAAGTGCTAATTTGAATAATTCATGTCCATATAATTTCAATATAATGCATTTTCTTTTCACTTTTTCATTGCCTTTAAACTTAATCTCTAGAAGCATGAAATATTGCACATGCCGAATGACCGAACAAAGTGGTTGTAGGAATAAATAATTGTAACCCAAATTTATAAATGAAAATGACATTTATGAAACAAGAGCTCCAGCACTGGGGGAACCATGAATGGGCCATTTATCAGCCAGTGTGAAACTAGTACGTATTTCCATAGGGTGCTGGGACAATTTGTAGGCGCTTAAGGACTACTGGAAAATATGAGCTGCCTCAAGCTTAATTGCATTTCCTCTGCTCTATATCTAGGACATTACCAGTAGTTTGTAGGGGGACATATTATTGATCATTGATTATACAACTTCCGAAGGTGCGTTTAGTAGAGATGTTATCCTGATGCTTACTTCACAAGTATGGAATAAGTATATGCTCATATGCATTTGAAAGTTGAGCAATGAATAAAGAAGACCGAAGAGAAATTGACACCTTTGAATTATGGTGTTGGTGAAGAATATTGAGTATACCATGGACTGCCAGAAGAACGAACAAATCTGTCTTGGAAGAAGTACAGTCAGAATGCTCCTTAGAAGCAACGATGGTTGAGACTTCATCTCATATACTTTGGACATGTTATCAGGAGGGACTACTCCTTGGAGAAGATTATCCTATTTGGTAAAGTAGAGGGTCCGCAAAAAAGAGGAAAACCCTCCATGAGATGGATTGACACAATGGCTGCGGCAGTGGACTCAAGCATGGCAACAATTATGGGATGGCACAGGACTGGGCAGTGTTTCCATCTGTTGTACATACAGTCACTATGAGTCAGAACCAACTCAAGGGCACCTAACAGCAACAACATAATGAGTATATAGTGGTGGTGGAATATAATGTTGTGCCATAATTGTCATATTAGAGTAGCCCTTATGTCTCCCTCAATATTTTCTTCCCCATACTAACCCTTTAGGTCACATGTGCTTGGAGATTGGTCCAAAACATTAACTAGAATGGTTTTTTTTTCTTAGCATTAACCCGCAGTTAAAAAGATGAGCTTTAGAAACTGGTAATTGTATTTCATCCTTAAATTGTTTCTAGAACTTTAAGTTCTATGAAATACCATGGGAAGTATAAATTTATTCTTCCATTTTTTTCAATATTTAGGTAGCTCTTGATGAAAAACAAAAATAAGCCAAGTGCACACTCTAAAGAAAAAAAGAAAGATTATTTCTTGAATGACAGTAACCAGTTACAAAGATAATATTTAAGAAAAGAAAAGAAAAAAAAAACACTACCATCAAGTTGATTCCGACTCATAGCAACCCAATAGGATAGAACAGAACTGCCCCACAGGGTTTCCTAAGCTGTAAATCTTTATGGAAGCAGACTGCCACATCTTTCTCCTGCAGAGTGGCTGGTGGGTTTGAACACTCACCTTTTGGTTAGCAGCCAAGCGCTTTAACCACTGTGCCACCAGGGCTCCTCAAGATAATATTAGGACTCCTTAAAAGAGATAAAATTAGGAATGTATAAAAATTATCTAGATGCTTTAAAAAAGAAAATTAGGAATCTATGAAAATTATCAAGATATCAAAACATACTGGTTTAAACAGGGAAAAAAATATTGATTTATTGACTTGATTATATATGCCAAAATATTTACAGAAAAAGTGAAAGGCTGTTATGGAATGCCTTAATTAATTTCATGATAAATATTAACAGACTCTTAATTATATTTGTTGATTGATTGGTTGGTTCATTTATTCACTTCTGAGTCTAAGCCATACACCTATGCCACTATGGGCAGAAGGAAAACAGTATTATTCTCACATACTATCCAAATGAGAATTGCCTCATATGTATTGAGCAGGAAATTAAAAATTATTTATTTTTTTGGAGAGATCTTTCAGAAAAGGTCTGCAGTACATGTTATTTGTATGAAAACATTGGTTCATTCAATAATAATGCTTATTTAGAACCTACTGTGTTTACAGTGTTGGGCCCTGGTTATGAAGCGGTTAAACAGCTTTGCTGCTAACCAAAAGGTCAGCAGTTCGAATCCACCAGCAACTCCTTGGGAATTCTATGCGGCAGTTCTACTCTGACCTATAGGGTCACTATGAGTCCTAATCAACTTGACGGCAACAGGTTTGGTTTGGTTTTTGTGTTTACAGCGCAGTGTTTTGTGTTTAGCAGCTCAGCTGCTAACCAAGATGTTGGCAATTTGAATCCACCAGCTGCTTCTTGGAAACTTCATGGGGCAGTTCTCTTCTGTCCTATAGGGTCGCTATGAGTTGGAATTGACTCGACAGCAATGGGATTTTTTTGATTTTGGTGTTTACGGCACTGTAAGAGAAAGAAACAATCAGCACTTATTATTTGGGAACTTTCTCATAAAACAGACTCAAGGTTCCCAAGAGAGAAAAAGAACGAATACCCTCTTAAGAAACATTAAAACAAGTAATTGTTATCATCTATTTGGGCCTATCATGTGAGCATGATATCAAGCATCCAACAATTTCATATATTACCTTACTTCATTCTCATAATAAAAATATTATGTCAGTTTTTTCTTCAATTTGCATGGAAATAGAAGAGAGATTGCAAACTACTTAAGGTTATAGAGTTAATAAATTATAGAGCTGCTGTTAACATCATATATGCTTAGTTTCAAAACCAAAACCTCTGTTGATTCTCTTACTACTACTCAATAAAGTTTTCACACATATGCTGGACCCTTTTAAAAACAAATTTCCCTATAGTTCGTTTTTACATTCTGAATTAATCAAGATCAGACATCTGTAATTTACTGCATGCACAGGAAATGAATGTAGGATATTTTCAGTTACTTGAAAGAGGTTACTTCCTCCCAGTTATCTGAAAGTTGGGAGATGTATTGTTCATAAATCTCGTTATTTATTACTTCCTGCCTCTCCAAGTATCTTCAAGAATCCAGCACATGCATACTCTTCTCTGATAATCCGAACAATGCTGCTGTTTTTATCCTATCTATGCAGCCTGCCTTCAAAAATGTGCTATGCCTTGACCTTTCCCCATCAAGCACCTCTAGCCATCTTGTCTACAAAAAGGCAACCCCATCTGATAATTATATTCTTTCATTGACTTAGTTAAATGCTATGATTTCATCAACTCTCATTCCTTACCCGAGAATATTTTATTTTGCAGTGAGATCATATTATTCAAGTAACACAGTATATAAAACCAGAAATCAAACCCATGGTTGTCAAGTAGATTCTGACTCATAGTGACCCTATAGGACAGAGTAGAACTGCTCCATTGGTTTCCAAGGAGCAGCGGGTGGATTTGAACTGCTGACCTTTTGGTTAGCAGCCAAGCTCTTAACCACTGTGCCACTAGGGCTCCAAAACACGTGTATAGAGGTGATAATATTTACTGGGACGTTAATGTGTGAGTGAGAGACAGGACTCCTGTTTGCTGCCTATCTAAAACAGGAAGCCTTTTTTTCTCTCTCTTTTTTCCTCTCTTTCCATTCTGGTAACCAATACCAGAAAACTAGTGATCTGCGAAGTTCCACCCAACTTCTGAGAGATTACCAAACCAGATCTAAGATATGTCTATCTGCTTATTTGTCCATCCGTCTGTCCGTCCATCCATCCATTCATCAATGTATTTATCCACTCTTCCTTCCTTTCTCCCTCCCTCCCTCCAACCATCTATCCATCCATCCATCCGTCCATCTGCCCACCCACCTACCTACCTACCTATGTATCCATCCATCTGTCCATCTGTCTATCTATCTATCCATCTGTTTACCATCATATGATATTACTAATTTTTGTAGTTTCTAGATAGTCTGTCATGCACATCTATCTAGTTAACTGTTACACATCCTTCACGGCTGATTAAGTACCACGTCCTCTCTGAAGTCTTCTCTGTCATTCCTGCAATAGAATTTTACACTCTGACCTCTGATTTTACTTTTTGGGTATCTGTCATATCTATAATATGAATTTGCAAATACTTTTTTTTTTGCTTCCTGTTTCCCAAACTAAATTATGTGTCTATATAATAACTCTAGACATGCTATTTTCTCTTTTTTATATATATCTTGTTCCTTTCTTGCACTCCTTCAATATATGTTTTTTGAAGGAAAAGATAAACCCCAGATATATTCTCCTTTTATTTAAAAGAATCTTATAAATATTGCTCAGTATACCTAGATTATATTAACTTACACTAATTAGCTTCTTGTTATTGTACAAAACTCTTCATCACTCTGTGCCTCGGTTTCCTCATCTGTACAAAAAGGGCTATTGATATTACTTATGCTGTTGTTTTGAGTATCTAATGAAATAACACTTGTAAAACACTTAAAGCCCTACCTAATACATTTTAAGAGATCAATAAACATTATCTGCTTTTATTAATCCTTACATATGTATTTCCTCTCTGTCTCACATGATATGATACCTATACTCCCAAGTTTTTAATAAGTGAGAAAGTAAAATTTGAAAAATATCTTTAAATGTCATATACAGTTATATATCTTCTATCGTAAATTTATACTGGTCCATTTTTGATAGCTATGGAGTAAAACAGTAAAAAAAAAAATTCTTAAAACTCCATTTCCTCATGTCTTATTGTTAATCTCCTTTAGGATCTATGTCACCTAGATGAATGGTTACTTAATTTTATATTTGAGGCATAAAACATACTGCTGAATATGTCAAATGAATATTATTTG
>NW_004444293.1:598952-609637 GCF_000243295.1 Trichechus manatus latirostris | reverse complement strand
ATTTTTATTATAAAAATATTTGAAAAAACCCACTGACAATATTGTGAGTTTTTGTTTTGTTTGTTTTATAAACAACTTTATGGACCCCTGACACTTCTTAATTTTAAACAACAAGCACTGGAAAATTCTACATTTGATCTCCCAAAACAGTTGTAAATAGTTTCTTTTTTCTCACATTTCTCTTTTCCCTTTTTCTGAGTTTTTATGTTAATGCCTGGGCAGAAATCCAAAGGTAGTTAAGCAGAACTATTTAGTTCTCCCTAAGTCAAAATTCAATTGCAATTTTGAATAAGACTCCATGGTTCCAAGCATCCCACAATACCTAGCCCTCGTGTAGATTTCGCAAGAGAGCCAGGTCACATGAGGAACTAAGAAGAAAATAACATAAATCTGACAATGCAGACCTAGATCATTCTGCCATTACATCTACCATATTTTTATGATTTAAATTTTTTATTTATTTTTAAAGAGTCAAAGAAAAAGCATACTTACTCTAAAAGTATCCAATCACTGATGCTAGCACTGACGTTAGGAAGTCCAGTGTGAAATTTCTAAAGGAGAGGAGATGCTCTGACAGTGATACTGCACATTTTCCGATTCTTCATTTAGTTATAAACAGAAGAAACTATTCATGACAACACTTTATGGTTTCAGATTCTTCATTTAGTTTATAAACAGAAGAAACTTTTATTTATAACGACACTGCGTATTTTTAGATTCTTCATTTAATTTATAAACAGAAGAAATCTCCATTTTCCCTCCAGCTGACAGTTTTGAGGTGATTAGTTTTCTAAAATGAGGCCTGTTCTGCCATGTTTCATAGGGGTATACTGATCGTGACGTAATTAGAGCTTTCCTGAACTTTGAGGTTGAATAATATATTTCAATTTCAGGTCCTCTAAGTTTCAGATACAGAAAGAGACTTGCTTTCTAAGTCTGTTTCTAAGTAACTAACCAAAATTGGACAGGTTCTCGAAAATAAGTTAATATCAATTAAGTTTAGATTATATAATAACCAGATTGCCAACTGTTTATATTTTAAAGGATGTTATCCTTTTCCTGTGACAAGACTTCTCACATCTCCCTAGCAGTTCAGTTTGTGTCCTTAGCATCAGACCTCTAGGAAAAGGGACATTATCAGCAGGTTATTTTATGGTATAGACTCATGTCAAACAAAGTAATTTAGTTTCAAGTTAACATGGCATCATGCTTTGGGAAAGCCCAATGGCATATCTCTTTCCCACTACTCTGTAGTGTGTCGGTTTCGTTTCTCTTCTCTGAATAAGCTTTGCTTTACACCTATATCTGTTTGTTGTTTAAATTCCTTTTTCATGTGCCACATATAGATGTTGTTAGAACATCAATGCACAGCAGTCAACTTCTCATTTTGATCAGAGTGTTTTATCTTGCCTCACTTTTAGGTGTTAGGTGCTGTTAAGTCAGTTCTGACTCATAGAGACTCTATGGACGACAAAAGGAAACATTGCGCTGTCCTGTACCATGCTCACAATAGTAGCTATATTTGAGCCCCTTGTAGATGTTATTTTCTGTAAATAAGCTCCTTGAGTTCTTGGGATACTCTGTGGTCTTAATCTTCATGGTACTACTAATATCTTTAGCAGCCATGTTTGTGGAGTTGTACCACTGGATATTTTAAGATTTCACAGTTGAAAATATTTCCCACATACCCTGTTAACACATTGTGTCTTGTCAGAGGCATGAGTTGTAGTGAAATTACACTTATACTCTATTCTAGAAAGTGTGATGAATTTAGTAATATTTACTTCACAATAACTTATATATGCCTTTATTCAACTTTTGAACTTTTTTTCATGCTATAATGTAAGGGGAGACCTGGTGCCGCAGTGGTTAAGAGCTTGGCTGCTAACCAAAAGGTTGGCAATTCAAATCTACCAGCTGCTCCTTGGAAACCTTATGAGTTGGAATTGACTCAGTGCCAACAAGTTTAATGGGTATAATGGAAGGAGTGTCTCTATTTCTTTCAATGGAAAACCCCTACATTTGTGTTCTGGAGCCCAATCCTCACCTTCTCATGGGATTTACTTCTTTAGATATCCTCCCTCTTTTAAACTATCATTTTCTTCAGCAAAGACAGTGATTAATATCTCTCATACCATTAGAAAAAAATTCTTCTTGAATCCACTGTTGACCTAAAGCATCGTTTCTCTTATCTTCGTTCTCAAGAAAATCTATTCAATAATTTGTCATAACTCATATGATTCATGTTTACATTCAATATATTCTTAAATCCATTCTAATAAAACTCTCATCCTTTGCTATTTTATTGAAACTATTCTTGCTGAGTTATTCAACAATGTCTACCTTGCCAAATCCATTCAACCCTTACTTAACCTCGCTCAGGAAACCCTGGGTGGTGCAAATGGTTCAAGCATTCAGCTGCTAACCAAAAAGTTGGAGGGTCAAGTTCACTCAGCATCCCTCAGAAAAAAAAGATCTGTGATTTGCTTCCAAAAAAAAAATCAGCCACTGAAACCCCTATGTAGCACATTTCTACTCTAACACACACGGGATTGCCATGAGTTAGAATCAACTCAACAGGAACTGGTTTACCTCACTCACCCTCCTAGCAGATTTCACTGCAGGAGTCAACTCCTTCCTTGAGACACTCTTCTCTCTTGGTTTCCAAGCCTCTCACTCTCACAGTTTTCCTCTTTCCTGGGGATGCTCCTCTTCTTTCGATTCTGGGGATGCACCTTTCTTCCACAGATGCTGGTCCGCTTCAGAATTCAAAATGTTGGCGTGCTTCAGAGCTCAATTTTTGACTTCTGTTTCTCTTGCTATTCTATCTCCTTTGTGATTGTACTGTTCCCATTACCTTAAGTTATGCTCATTTACCTCAAATTTATATTTTCTGTTCAGAAAGCACTCTTGAGTATCACACCCATATCTAATTCTTTGCATTGTATGCCATATGTTCATTTAAATGACATCTAAATCTTAATATGTCAAAGTCCTTGCTTTCTCACTGACTGTTTTTCCTTAGGCAGGGTTTGCATAACCCACCTCCCGGCCATCCACCCCATTCATGCTATATATCCACATTAACTTACGTTTGTTTATTGACAAAGTCAAGCCTTTTCTTTGTTTTGAACCTTTGCCCTTTGCTTCTCTCATTTTCAAATGTTCTTCCTCCAGCACTTTTCACAAAATCAGTTCATTTTAATGTTTCAGGCCTAAATGATATGTTGCTTAATTTGAGATTAAGGAAAAGGGAAGAAGTATTATGGAGGGAACACGTTTCTCTCCTTAAATAGTCTAGAACAATTATCCAAATTGTAATGATTACTCATTATATTATTTATTCATATTTATGGCAATTAACTATTGAATAATATTGTTGTTATGGTGCCATAGAGCTGCTTACTACTTAAACTGACTGTGTACAACAGAACGAAACACTGTCCGATCCTGTGCCATCCTCACAATTATTGCTATGTTTGAGCCTATTGTTGCAGCCACTATGTTAATCCATCTCGTTGAGGGTCTTCCTTTTTCTCACTGACCCTCTGCTTTACTAAACATGAAGTTCTTCTCCAGGGACTGGTCCTTCTTGATAACATGTCTAAAGTGTGTGAAATGAAGTCTCGCCATCCTTGCTTCTAAGGAGCATTCTGGCTGTACTTCTACCAGGACAGAAGTATTCATTCTTCTGGCGGTTCATGTCTTAGTTTTCTAGTGCTGCTGTAACAGAAATGCTACAAGTGGATGGCTTTAACAAAGAGAAATATATTCTCTCACAGTTTAAGTGACTAGAAGTCTGAATTTAGGGTACTGGCTGTGGGAGAAGGCTTTCTCTCTCTGTCAGCTCTGGAGGAAGGTCCTTGTCTCCATTCAACATCTGTGGGCCTGGTGTTTCTTGAAGATCTCCATGTGTCTTTGCATCAATCTTCCCCTGGGTCTAGGAGGTTATCAGCACAGGGATCCTGGGCCCAAAGGAAGTGCTCTACTCCCGCTTTTCTTTCTTGGTTGTTCTTCTTGGTGGTTTCCCTGGGGTGTGGCCTGCACCATCTTTTATTTTACAAGAGATAAAAGGAGAGAGAAGTGAATAGAGGAGAGAGAGGGATCTCAGTATCACTAAGAAAGAAGAGCCAAGAGTGTACGTGTCCCTTGGACTTAGGGTCCCTGACCTGAGTACCTCCTAGACCCAGGGGAAGATTGATGTCAACACACATTGAGATCTCCAAGGGATTCTGGGCCTACAGATGCTGAAAGGAGACAAGGATCTTCCTTTAAATTGTGAGCTGATAGAGAGAGAAAGCCTTCCCCAAGAGCTGGTGCCCTGAATTCAGACTTCTGGTCTCCTAAACTGTGAGAGAATAAATTTCTGTTTGTTAAAGCCATCCATCTGTGGTATTTCTGTTATAGCAGCACTAGATAACTAAGACAGAATTTGGTGAATTTGGTGAATAACATAGAACCCCAAAACTTAGGCTGCCAAAAAAAAAAACTCATTTATAATCAATAGTGTATGTGGCTGTGAGTCGGCTGAGGGTCAGCTGAACTAGGCTGTCTTTTGGCAGCTCTGCTTATCGTAGATGTACTAAATGCATTTACACATTGTCTAGGTAGCTCTGGTCTAGGCTTAAGCACCTTAAGTAGGACATCTCTGCTCCATCTATCTCTCATTCTTTTTCTGGGGCCAATGGACTACCCCAGGCATGTGCATCTTGTGTCAGTAGCAGAGCACAGGGGAAATATACTAAGTCTCATGAACCTAGGCAAGAAATGGGAATCCATTGCTTTCATCTCATTCTACTGCCAAAGTAATGCACAATCGAAACCTCATGTAAGTGAGCCCTGAAATGTTTTATAAATTGGAGAGAGAAGATTGTGGTAATATGCAAAATAACTTCCATTTATTTATTTTCTTATCCTTTGACTAAACAAGTGTGCTAGGTAATAGAGATGCAATGGTAATTAATTGAAGTTTTTGTTTTTTTCTTTTTATATTTATCTCTAAATCTCATCTATAATGAATATCCAAGGTAAATTTATCTCTGACCTCTCCTGTGTGGTCCTAAATTTTTTTACACACATAGCAATATGACGTTTTATGATAGGTTTAAATTTTTTTTTTCTCAATATATAATAGTCTTCCGAATGGCAGTGAGCAGCAGGTTTTTTTATTTTTTTTCCATTAACTTATTAATCACTATGTTTCCACTATCTAGTTTTATTCAGGTAATGTGGTAAAGTTTTTTGTTTAATTTGTTTTATATTTTGAATTAATAATAGAGCTCATCTTTAAGGACTGACAGATAAAAAATAACGGAGGTGAGTTCTATATTGGTTCCATGTAGTTCTTATTGAGACAAATATAGAAATTAAAAGTGTACATTTACATTTATATATTTAACTAAATACCTCCCTTGGTTCAGTTTTGTTTTCTTCACTATAGCATCAAGTACAAAGAAATTTTATCTATTTTTTTCTCTAGATACTTCATTGACTACAATGCTGAAGATGATAGATTTTTCAACATTGATGCCAATACTGGTACCATTAAGACTACAAAGATTCTTGACAGAGAAGAAACTCCATGGTACAACATCACAGTTGCTGCTTCAGAAAATGGTAAACCACTTTACCGTATGTATCATAATAAAAGACGCCACTTGCTTATGAAGACTTATACTGAGATTTCCTTGAGAACAGAGCTCTCACTATTATAATTTTTGATGCCAGTGTCTAACATAGTGAAGAGAGTGTAAAAGATACAATTACTCATTGTCTGATTCCATCTATAAATCTTATATCATTCCCCTTACTTTAATCCCTGTATGTTGTTCTTGTTGTGTGCCGTCGAGCCAACTCCAACTCATAGTGACCCTATAGGCCAGAGTAGAACTGCCCCATAGGGCTTCCAAGGAACAGCTGGAGGATTCAAACTGCCAACCTTTTTGTTAGCAGCCTAAACTCTTAACCACTTCACCACCAGAGCTCCTTAATCCCTGTATAGTGGCAGAAAATTGACATCATAGAACACTTAGTCCCATTCCTAAATCAAGGCTGTTCTGCTTCCTTCTAATCGTGGGACTTGCTTTGCCATGTGCCTATGTCTTACTCAAGGAATCAAGGAGTTAGAAGAAGGGTACATTATATACAGTAGTTTAAATGAAAAGGTGAAAATCTTTAATTACCCTTGGTGAATTTATCAATAAAACACCACTACTCAAGCTTCAATTAACACTTATAAAAAGTATTTTAAAAAAATGAAAAACTCATTGCCATTGAGTTGATTCTGACTGATAGCGACCCTAATAGAACACAACAGAACTGCTCCTTAGGGTTTCCAAGGAGTGGCTGGTGGATTGGAACTGTCAACCTTTCGGTTAGCAGCCAAGCTCTTAACCTGTGCACCACCATAGACTTTAGTACAAAAAAATAGCTATTGGAATTTTAGCAGACAGTTGTGAGCATTCTGAAGGAGAACAGTATGATATGAAGCCAAGGAAGACTATTGTTCCATTTTCATCCAGAATATTATATTTTAGTAAATATCTATATTCACAAAAAATATAAATGACTTGGTTGTAAGTCAATTCTGACATAAGTTGAATACTTCCTTTTTTTTTGTTTGTTTAGATTTCATTATTATTGCCTTTTATTATCAGTATCTTTATAAATCTAATCTTATTTGTATTTGGGGATTGGAAACATTACATATAAACTTACAGATATATTTTAATACATACATGCATATTATTAATAATAGGATGTATAAAAAATAGTTGGAAGTGTGATTTGTTGTAACTTGAATACATCATAATTCAGGGACTACCTATAATTATCTCAGAATTCAAAAAGGTGGTTAGGATCATGTTTAAATGAAATTAGAATATAATTCATAAGTAAATGGATCTATGGTCATGACAATAAAGTCATTATTTATCAGTAAATAAGTCAGATTACCAATTACTCCCAGTTTAGAACTGCATGCAGAAATTAGATACACATTTTGGAAAAATTTCCACGTATTCATGAGATAATCATAAAATAGTAAAAAGTATGACTACTTAAAACACTAAAATAGTGCTCTGTCATGGCATTATTCCTTCTCTCTCTCTCTCTCTTTTCTCATGATGGTCTAGAACTTAAAAAAAAATTATTAATAGCTTCATTGAGGTATAATTCACATAGAATACAGTTCACCCATTTGAAGTGTACAATTAAATGACTTTCACTTAGAATTCTGCATTCATCACCATTGTCAATTTTTAAACATTATAATTACTGCAGAAGAATTTCTAGTATTCCCACAACTTGTAATTAACATCTCCAACCTTCTATCAGCACCTTACCAGTCATTAATCTTTCTGTCGCTATAGATTTGCTTATTCTGGACATTCCATATAAATTGAATCATACCATATGTGGTCCTTTGTGACTGGCTTCTTTCACTTAGTATAGCATTTTCCAAGTTCATCTATGTGGTAGCATGCATCAGTACTTAATTTCCTTTATTTGGTGAAAAAATCCCATTGTGTAGATTTACCAGATATTATTCATCTGTTCTTCATCTGATGAACATTTGGGATGTTTCCACATTTTGCCTATTGTAAATAATGCTCTATGAACTTTGATGTACAAGTTTTTGTGTGGATATGTGCTGGATCGTAAGGAAACTCTATTGAGGAAGTGCCAGACTGTTTTCCAAAATGGTGACACCATTTTACATTCCCACTTATAGTATATGAGGGGTCCAATTTCTCCACATCATAGCAAACACTTCCTATTATGTCTTTTTTATTACAGCCATTCTAGTGGGTATGAGGTGATATTTCACTGTGATTTATGTTCTCTTATGATGTTCTGTGTCACCAAAGAAAAATTAGTCTAATTCAGGTTTTAATATCCTACCTGGATTTTTCATGTTTTCATATCTGAAAAATCAGCTCAAGTGGCTTCTATTTAGATTATTTTTTTCAACACAATAGTCTCATCAAAAATAAGCAGCATTCACTAATTACTTTTAAACGGGTTTTATAAAGAATCCACGAGTGAATTAATTTGTGGTAATTATGGTTCATTTTAGTAGTTAAAATAACCAGGCTAGGAGTGCAAATGTGTGCTCTTAAGCCAGCCAAGGACAATTCCTGACTGTCAAATAATAAGGACTCAGTACAAATTAGTTGAAAAATAATTGATTGAATGGATTTATATATCTAAAACAGTGGTTGAGCATATCCTTCAGAAAATATTGTAGACTACTTCTTGAAAACATGCTTCTGGAACAGAAGATGGAAAAAAAAATCACCAAAAAAAGTGATATTTGTCTATAAGAGGCAATAAGAACTTCTTTTAAAGCAACATCAAGTTCAACTCCTAAAGTGTTTCTATCATAAATCACATTTTAGATTGCTTCTTATTCACCACTTCAGTGCAAATAATACTTACATGAAGTAAAAATTCATTTAAGAATATATATGAGTTCATATACATAATTAAAACAGTATTATTTGCAATTATTACCAAAGGAAATGCTTTTTTTTTCCCCTCTAAGACAATGTCTTATAAATATTCTTAGAAGGGAAAATACATACTGTTTGGCAGTATTTCTTATGGGAATTGAGTTAATACATGTTACTAAGTAAAACATCCAGTAAACAGTAAAATATCAAAGTTAATAGATAGTAATAAAAAAAAGCTTTACAGACCATATCAATGAGCATTACTAAAATATAGTTTAATCCTAATCACAACAGGTGTATATAAAGAATAGGTACTAGTTAAGGTTTTATAGCCATGTTGGGAGCCTGTATTTAGCAAAGTGCACATTTCTGCACTGATTGCTCTGCTTAAGTGCCTGTTAAATATGTTGGAAACCTTTCCTGTGCAATTACTTGTAAGCCTTCACCTCAACATCAGTCAAGTCATCTAGGTATTTTCTAGCTCATTGTGTTTTAGAAATGCAATTGATGCTTCTCCAAATTTTTTTTTTTAATTTTCTTAATGTACCAGCTTCTGAAAAGACTGTTGTTCTGTGGAATTACATTTAGCAGTTGATGTTTCAGGGTGTTTTATTAGCTTACATAAGGGTCGTGGCAGAAAGAGAAAGGTGCCCCCTCTGGGCAGATAAACCAAAGCACTAGGATGTATGAGAATGAGGCCATAAAAATTCTGTGCAAAGAAAAAAAATGACATCTCTTCCTCCCAATGAACAGACCTCATGTCAGGGAGCAAATACGAGTATGTGGGATGTCATAACCAAGGGAGAGGCCTGTGCCACACAGGGAGAGCCTGGAGATGATGCAGATGTCATTTACATGGTGTTTGGCTCTGCCTTTTCTTTTACTTCCATTCTGTGATCCTAGGTCAGAGTGATTTTTTCAGCTATCCAAGCACATAGAAACAAAATTATCCTAACAAAAGTTTATGTGAAATAGACATCATTCGCCAAAGCTGCTTCTCAACATTGGCTAACACATTGAGCTGAATCTATTCCAACTTATAGCATCTATATAGGACAGGGTAGAATTGCCCCCATAGGGTTCCCAAGGCTATAATCTTTACAGAAGCAGACTGCCATATGTTTCTCCCATGGAGCAGCTAGTGGGTTTGAACTGCCGGCTTTTTGGTTATCAGCTAAGCACTTAACCATTGCATCATGAGGGCTCCAACTCTGGCTACATATTACATACCTGAATAATTCTGAGTATTTCTGAAAAAGTGTTCCATACCCAGTGTCTGTCGCAATATACTGAGATTCAGCATTTCTTGCTACTGCTCATTTGTCAGTTTGTTTTACTGTGGTGGCTTATGTGGTGCCATGATGCTAGAAGCTATGCCACTTGTTTTTGAAATACCAGAAGGGTCACCCATGGTTGACAGAATTCAGTGGAGCTTCCAGACTAAAGCAGAATAGAAATGAGGACTTGGCAATCTACTTCTGAAAAAACTGGCCCGTGAAAACCTTATGAATAGCAGTGGAACTTTGTCTGATATAGTGCTGGAAGATGAGCCTCTCAGGTTGGAAGGCACTCAAAATATGACTGAGGAAGAGCTGCCTCCTCAAAGTAGAGTTGACTGTAATGACGTGAATGGAGTCAAGATTTTGGAACTTTTATTTGCTGATGTGTCATGACTTAAACTGAGACGAAATAGCTGCAAACATCCACTAATAATCGGAACATGGAATGTATGAAGCATGAATCTAGGAAAATTGAAAGTCATCAAAAATGAAATGGAACGCTTCAAGATCAATATCCTAGGCATTAGCGAGCTGAAATTGACTGGTTTTGGCCATTTTGAATCAGACAATAATATGTTCTACTATGCTGGGAATGACATATGGAAGAGCAATGGAGTCACATTCATCATCAAAAAAAAAAAAAAAAAACAGTTCAAATGCTATCCTGCAGTGCAGTGTTGTCAGTGATAGGATAATATCCATATGCCTATATGCCTACAAGCAAGACCAGTTAATAAGACTATTATTTAAACTTATGCACAAAACACTAATGCCAAAGAAAAAGAAATTGAAGATTTTTACCAACTTCTGCAGACTGAAATTGATCAAACATGCAATCAAGATGCATTGATAATTACAGGTGTTTTTTTTTTTTCTTTTTTTTTTAATTGTACTTCAGGTGAAGGCTTACAGAACAAATAGTTTCTCATGAAACAGAAGTACACATGTTGTT
>NW_004444293.1:589363-590386 GCF_000243295.1 Trichechus manatus latirostris | reverse complement strand
GAGAAGGCAAAGTAAAGTATTATAATTACATGTGCAAAGACCTGGACTTAGAAAATCAAAAGGGAAGAACACGCATTCCTCAAGCAAAAGAACTGAAGGAAAAAATTCAAGCCTTGAGTTGCAATATTGAAGGATTCTATGGGCAAAATACTGAATGATGCAGGAAGTGTGAAAAGAAGATAGAAGGAATACACAGTCACTGTATCAAAAAGAATTGGTTGATATTCTGCCACTTAAGGAGGTAGCATATGATCAAGCACTGAAGGGATGAAAGGAATAACTCCAGGCTGCACTGAAGGCATTGGTGAAAAACAAGTCTCCAGGAATGGATGCAACACCAACTGAGATGTTTCAACAAATGGATGTAGTGCTGGAAATGCTGATTCATCTATGCCAAGAAATTTGGAAGATAGCTATCTGTCCAAGAGACAGGAAGAGATCCATATTTGTGCCTACTCCAAAGAAAGGTATCCAAAGGAATGCAGAAATTATTGAATAATATCATTAGAAAACATGCAAGTAAAATTTTGCTGAAGATAATTCAAAAATGGTTGTAGCAGTGTGTTGATAGGGAACTACCAGAAATTCAAACTGGATTCATAAGAGGACATGGAAGGAGGGATATCATTTCTGATGTCAGATGGATCTTGGCTAAAAGCAGAGAATACCAAAAAGATGTTTGCCTATGTTTTATTGGCAATGCAAAAGCATTCGACTATGTGGATTGTAACCAATTATGAATAACACTGTGGAATGAATGGAAATTCCAGAACACTTCATTGAGCTCATGCCAAATATGTACAAAAACCAAGAGGCAGTCATTTGAGCAGAACAAGAGGATACTTCCTGGCTTAAAATAAGGAAAAGTGTGTGCCAGTGTTGCAGTCTTTCACCATACTTATTCAATATGTATGCTGAGCAAAAATCCGAGAAGGTGGACTATAGGAAGAAGAATGGGGCATCAGGATTGGAGGAAGACTCATTAACAACCTGCATTATGCAGGTCACACGACCTTGCATGCT
>NW_004444293.1:586246-588372 GCF_000243295.1 Trichechus manatus latirostris | reverse complement strand
CCTTTAGTACTAATCCCATGTGGGTATGCACACACAGACACACAGACACACACACAGACACACACACACACAGAAACATCCTGATTTTTTAAGAAATGAAGTCCACACAGGATACATGTTTTTACTTAACAAGACTCAGCCCTCTCTGTTCTCAGCTTAATCCTCTAAGAAATGTGCATTATACTTTTAGTCACAGACCCTCAAAGAGGCCATCTTCTCCTACTAATTTTAATCTGTAATAATTTTACTGTTTTCATCTCTCAGTACCCCTTTTCGTTTGTTCTGTTTTACAGACATCTATTTATTTTCAAGAACTATTTTTAATGTCATCACATCTGTGAAATCTTTCTCAACTTCTCAGGCAACTTCTGTGACTTCTTCCCTTCTACATTCTAACTCTATGCATGTCTTAAGTATTGTTCTTATTACGTTTTATTGTCATTTTTTTCACCTCTATTAGACCTGATTCAAGTTGAGGATTCAGGTCTGACTGATCTTTGTTTATCCTAGTATTCCTAAACACTTATTAAATTTCCTGGCACCTAGAATTCTGTTAATAAACTTTTGTTAAATACATGAATATTCTTTCTCTCTCAATTCTCCTTACCTGCCCTTGAACTTTATCACTCATTATACAACTCAAAGATCATTAAACTCTATATTTCTCATTTTAGCCAAAATACCTTATTTCTTCTTGTTCTGTGCACTAGGTCAGAGCTTATTTTGCCACTTAACCAAAATAGGACTCTACCATTCATTGTTTGTGTGCAAATATACTTCAAACAGAGCCAACTTGGAAATGTCACTTTATTCATACTTTGAATGTGAAAGGTCCTACTGTTCATAGAGTTCACACATTAAAAAGCAGCAACAACAAGAACAACAAAATGTTCATTTTGTGTACATTGATTTGGTTATTTGTTTAAGAATTTTGTTTCAAACATCTATTGCACTTTTTCTATATACATAAACCAAAGTTAACCTCTCTTTTTTTATTGAATCTTTCTATTTTTTTTCCACGTCTCTCAAGAAAATACATTAAAAAATTTGAGTCTGCAAAAATCAAATTTAATTCAATTATTAATTTCTGGTGATAACAATTTAAATTTATATTTAATGAATTTATTCCTTATTGTATTTTAATCTGAAATTAATTTTTGTTAACAACTGTGTCTAACAAAACAAAAACCCATTACTGTAGAGTGAGGGGTTTTAAGTCTCTGTAACTTCTAGATATTATTGGGCTATTGTCAGTATGCTTATTTTGATATATGTAATTTGTCTTCTACAATTGAGATCATACTAACAATTTCCATTAAAAAAAAAAAAAGGACTCTAATTAGCACTTTTTCCGTAGCACACAAAAGGAATAGCATTAACAACAAAAACAACAAAGCGTTGCTTTAACCAGTAATCAAAAGAAAGAAAATATTTTCCTAAACATCAGTATATTAGTTACCTACTGCCATGTAACAGGGCATCACCAAATATAGTGATCTAAAATATCATTAAACAATATTAACTCACACAGTTTTGTGAGTATGTCTATTTTTGCAATGTTCTCCGTTTCTTCAGTAAATTATTTTGGCAACTTTGTCAAAAATTAATTCAACACATATGTCTGTTACTATTTTATGGACATTTCCTACTCTGATCCAATGATCTATTTGTCCATTTTTATGCTTATAACACACTGTCTAGATTACTATACTGGTATAGAACATTTTGTAATCTGATAGCAAAAGTTGTCCAACCATGCTTGTTTTTTTTTTTTTCTGGATTGATTTGGTAATTTTCAATCTTATGCATTTCCTTATAAACGTTAGAAACTGCTTGACAATTTCTACCAAAAGCAAACAAATAAAACAAGATAAAAAGGCTGCTGAGATTTGCATTGAAATTGGAATAAAATCTATAGTAGGTTACTTGGTAAGCATTGGCATTGTAGTACCTAACCTTCTAATCTGTGAAAATGTTATATCTCTCCATTTACTTAATTATTCTTTGATTTCTGTCAGTAATTTGTTGTAGTTCTCATGTAGAAGTGTTATACAATATATCCCTAAGTATTCTGTGAGTTTTTAAAGCCATGGTAAATTGTATATATATATATAAAAAACTTAAAA
>NW_004444293.1:584039-585670 GCF_000243295.1 Trichechus manatus latirostris | reverse complement strand
CCATAAATATTTGCAGCCAGGTTTTATAAGGACATGTATTTCTATTTCTGTTAGATAAATAGCTAAGAGTGGGGTGTCAGATCATAAAGTATGTTTAACTTCATGAAAATATGCCAAGCTGTTTTCCAAAGTAGCAATACTATTTTGCTTTGCCATCAGAAGTTGCTCCACATCCTAGACATTATCAGTATTTCCCCCCATTCTAATAACTGACATTTCATTGTTGTCTTAATTGCATTTCACCAAAGACTATTGGTGATGAGCATCTTTTCATATGCTTATATTCAATCTATATATATACTGTCATCAATCTCTGCTAAATTTTGCCCATTTTTAATAAAATTCTTGGAATTTTTATTATTTACTTTTGAATTTTTAATATATTATTGGTATACTACTTTATCAGATATACGTTTTACAAATATTTTCTCACATTTTATGGCTTATCTTTATATTTTCTTAATAAACAATGTACTCAAAGAGTTTACAGAGATCTTGAAAGAGTAAACTTTATATATAGTATAATTTATCTTTTTTTTTTCTTTTTCTTTTATGATTCTTGATTTGTGTGTCTTTTCTAGAAAACCTTTGCTAAACTCAAGGTAACACAATTTTCCCTTATTTTTATTATATATTTAAAGTATGAGGTTTACATTTTGGACTGTAGTATAATATTTTAATTATAGTTTTATATGATGAGAGGTAAGGGTCGTGTTTAATTTTCTTTGTATTTAAATTTTCAATTGCCCCAATACCATTTGTTATAAATGTTATCCTTTTTTTAGCTAAATAGTCTTCCATTGATTTAATTTTATACTACACTCTATTACTATAGCTTTATAGTAAAGTTTAATATCAGCTAGTGTGAGTTATCAAGTTTTTTTTCAAAATTGCTTGGGCTAATTTGGGACACTTTTCCATATAAGTGATAGAGTCAGCTTGTCAAATTTTTAAACAGTGTCAGGTAAAATTTTGATTGGGATTGCATTGAATCTATATTTCAATTTGGGAAGAATTAACATTTTAACAAGATCAGGTCTTTTATCCATGAGTATGTTACATATGTTCACTCATCTAAATCTTAAAAAAAATTATTTTAGCAAATTTGTACATTTCTGCAAACAAATCATGCACATATCTTTTTAGGTTCCTTTTATATGAATTATATTTTAAAATCTTTAATGTTTTATATTTATGGAAATACAATTGAATTGTTAGTAATGATCTTGCATCCTGTGATATTGCTAAACTCTTACTAGTTCTGGTAGCCATCTGTAGATAATTCGGGATTTTCTACATAGATGATCATGTTGTCTGTGAACAAAGACAGATTTATTTTTTATGCCATAATCAGTATGATTTTATTTCTTTTTCTGTCTAATTAAACTATGACCTTCAAGATAATATTCAGAAGTGCTGAAAGCATATATCCGTGCCTTCTTTTTTGATGCTTGAATTATAAGGAATCAATCTTTAACTGATAAGAATGATGACAGTTGCAGGCTTTTGGTGCATGAACTTTTTCACATTGAGCAATTCCCTTCTGAGTTTTTGGAATGTTATTTTTTTTCTTTTTGTTCAGTAACAGGTGTTTACATCTTGTTAAAGTTTTTTTTCTGCAGAGATTGAAA
>NW_004444293.1:581921-583380 GCF_000243295.1 Trichechus manatus latirostris | reverse complement strand
TTTTTTTTTTAATTTATCTGTTCAAGGGTTTATCTTTTTCTATTTCTTTTCAACAAAGTAACTGTTCTTCATATTCCTTGATTTTCCTCTATTGTTTGTGTATTTCTACTTAAATGATTTCCATACTTGCTTTTATTATATCTTTATTTCTAGATACTTCAGTATAATTTCCTCTACTTTTTCCATTATATATATTTACCATTATTCATAAATATTTAGATAATTTGTATTATTGTTGTTAGTTGTTAGATGCCATTGAGTCTGTTTTGACTCATAGTGACCCCATGCACAACAGAATGAAACACTGCCTGGTCTGGCACCATCCTCACAATTGTTGCTATGTTTGAGCCTATTGTTGCAGCCGCTGTGTCAGTTCTTCTCATTGACGGTCTTCCTCTTTTTTTTGCTAACCCTCTACCAAGCATGATATCCTTCTCTGGCAACTGGTTCCTCCTGATAACATGTCCAAAGTACATGAGACAAAGTCTCACCATGCGTGCTTCTAAGGCACACTCTGGCTGTACGTCTTCCTAGACAGATTTGTTTATTCTTCTAGCAGTCCAGAATGGTGGTGGCCAAGAGTTCAATATTCTTAACCAAAACCATAATTCAAAGATATCAGTTCTTCCTTGTTTCTTTTTCATTCTTCTGTCTTCCTTTTTCATTGTCCTGCTTTCACATGCATATGAGACAGTTGAAAATACCATGGCTTGGGTCAGGCGCACCCTTGTCCTCAAAGTGATGTCTTTGCTTTTTAACACTTTAAAGAGGACTTTTGAAGACGATTTGCCCAATGCAACATGTCATTTGATTTCTTGACTGCTGCTTCCCTGGGTGTTGATTGTGGATCCAAGTAAAATGACATCCTTGACAACTTCAACATTTTCTCCATTTATCATAATGTTGCTTTCAGTCCAGTTGTGAGAACTTTTTTTTTCTTTATGTTAAGGCATTATCTATAATGAAGGCTGTAGTCTTTGATCTTCATCAGTAAGTGCTTTAATCCTTTTTACTTTCAGCGTGCAAGGTTGTGTCATCTTCTTACACTGTAAGTTGTTAATTAGTCCTCCTCCCATCCTAATTCTACCTATGCTTTATATAGTCCAGCATCTCAAATTATTTACTCAGAATATAGGTTGAAGAAGTATGGTGAAAGGATACAACCCTGGCATGCACCTTTCCTGAGTTTAAAACATCCAGTGTCCCCTTGCTCTGTTCGAATGACCACCTCTTGATCTGTGTACAGGTTCCACATAAGCACAGTTAAGTGTCTGGAATTCCCATTCCTCCCAATGTTATCAATAATTTGTTATGAACCACATAGTCTAATGCCCTTGCATAGTTAGTAAAACACATGTACACATCTTTCTGATATTCTCTGCTTTCAACCAAGATCCATCTGACTTCAGCATTGATATTCCTCATTCCATATCCTCTTCTGAATCCAACTTGAAATTTT
>NW_004444293.1:578641-579417 GCF_000243295.1 Trichechus manatus latirostris | reverse complement strand
TTCATTCCTTAGATCAAATGTACAGCTTAAACTTTTGAAACTCCAACTAGTGTTACTCTCAGCAATAGTACTAAATGAATTGTCAGAGGATTAGTAGGAAACATATTGTCTTCCAGAGAATCAAAATTCACTTTAATTGATTTCAGTCATTAGTAAAATTTTATACTAGTAAACTGATGAATAATTGGACAAATATTGGCTGATATTTGAGTGATACATTTCTACCTGCTTTGTGATTTTTGAAAGCCACAGTGCTTCTAGACAGGTGGCATGCTTCTTTAACTAGTATGAAATAAGTAAATATTCTAAGACATAGGTTGAAGTAGTTTTCTATCACGTAAAAATCAAGACTATTTTATCTTAAGAATGATTCAGTGAAAGTGGAGTTCCAATGCAAATGTGAGCTTGATGTCATGATATTTAGAGAATTTTCTGTAACTGGTTTAGGAACAATTACTTCTATCCAGTGAATATTTTTCAAACGTCAGATATGTGAGTTCCAGTATGCTGGGCTCTAGGGAACAGGGAAAAATTAAATCACACAGGTCCTCCTGAGGTAAGGGCAACTGATACTGATGTATCAGAGAGTATTCTGCTCTCTTCTAGGCTAGGTGTTGCAAAGTTTTCATAGCCAACTTAGTTGATTCTCAAAGACATAATTTAGAAAATCAAATAAGTTTTATTCCAGGTTTACAGTTGAAATAATTTAGGCATAGAAACAGCAAATAACTTGTCAAAGTTCATGCTACTGGAGAGTGCTGGATAGAGGATAAATA
>NW_004444293.1:575842-576821 GCF_000243295.1 Trichechus manatus latirostris | reverse complement strand
TAAAATGTACCAAATATTTGCCTTTTTCATTGCATCCCAAAACTAATAAACTTATTGAAAAATGAGAAGGCAGAGTTTAAGATATATTTTAAAATACTGAATATACTGTTTTGATATCTATCCGAGTTATATAGGAATTCCATGCTAAGTTCTATTTAAATTATTCTTTATTTTTTTTCCCAAGTGCGACTTAAAATCACACATGGCATATATTCTCCTTTAAGAAGAAAATAGTCCTTTTTGTAAAGAACGTTACTTTCTGTTTTCTTCGAGTTTATTTAGATTTCAAACCTTGAACTTTGTAAAGATTATGTGTTTTTTTTTTTTACTGGCTGCTGTGCTTTTGTTATATTAATGATGAAACCAATTGTTCATTCCTTAAACTCTGACAGCATATGATGAATTCTGACAACTTTCTCCCCCTCCAGTTCCTAAATAACATGTAATTTCCTTGATATGACAAAATATCATTTTAGCATTCATGTCATGCATCGGTGTTCATTTTTCATTTTTCTGTAAGTTAATGAGTTCCAGGAAGAGTGCCTTCATAAAGTTGTCTCTTACCAAGAGTCTTGCTGCAGCATATGGATCTAGTGACAAGCTACAGTATTCAGGAGATTTGCTTTACACCAATGCTCTAAAGTGTGCATGGAAATAGTAAATCCATCCCTGTGTGTTTTGCAGACAATCCTGGTTTGCTGAGCCATGTCACAGTGGGTATTAGAGTTCTGGATGTCAATGACAATCCACCTGAACTTGCCAGGGAATATGATATTGTTGTTTGTGAAAATTCTAAGCCTGGCCAGGTAAGTAAATTATTTCCTTACTAGCATTTAAATGGAAGAAAAATGAGCAGCTTTATTTCTATTATGTTTAGGTAGAATACACAGAATCTTGCAAACTGTTTTTGTATTGAGTGAAAATAATTTTATAAACCTTTAGTTTAAGTTGCAATTAGGTTTTGTTTTTTTTTTTTTTT
>NW_004444293.1:566105-574643 GCF_000243295.1 Trichechus manatus latirostris | reverse complement strand
GAAGCAACAGTCAAGAAATCAAATGACACATTACATTGGGCAAATCTGCTACAAGAGACCACCTTAAAGTGTGAAAAGCAAAGATATCACTTTGACTACTAAGAAGCACCTGACCCAAGTCATGGTATTTTCAGTTGCCTCATATGCATGTAAAAGCTGGACAACGAAAAAGGAAGACCAAAGAAGAATCGACACCTTTGAATTATGGTGTTGGTGAAGAATATTGAATATACCATGGACTGCCAGAAGAACAAACAAATCTGTCTTGAAAGATGTAAAGCCAGAATGCACCTTAAAAGTGAGGATGGTGAGACTTTGTTGGATATATTATCAGGAGGGACCAGTCCCTGCAGAAAGACATCATGCTTGGTAAAGTAGAGGGTGAGCAAAAACGAAGAAGACCCTCAAGGAGATGAATTGTCACAGTGGCTGCAAGAATGGGCCCAAACATAGCAATAACTGTGAGGAAGACGCAGGACCAGTTAATATTTTGGTCTGTTATACATAAGGTTGCTATGAGTTGCAACTCCTTGTTGGCAAATAACACAACATGATTCCATTGAAAAAATATTCTTTACATAAAAAAATATAGATAAAAATTGGTGTTTGCCAGATCTTCAAGAGAGGTGGAGGCAGCAGAGAGGAAGGTGTGGCTTTAAAAATGCAACCTGAAGGATCCTATGATAATATAGAAATATTCTGTCAATATCTGGCTATGACATTATATTGTAGTTTTGCAAAGTGTTACTACCGAGAGAAGGAGCCCCGGTGACATGAAGAGTTACGTGCTTGGCTGCTAACCAAAAGGTTGGCTGTTTGAACACACCTAGTGACTCCATGGGAGAAAGACTGGGCAATCTGCTTCCATAAAGATTGAAAAAACAGAAACAAACCCATTGCTGTTGAGTCGATTCCGACTCATAGTGACCCTATAGCACAGAGCAGAACTGCTCCATAGGGTTTCAAAGGAGCGGCTGGTGGATTTGAGCTGCCGACCTTTTTGGTTAGCAGCCATAGCACACTGTAGCTCTTAACTACTGAAGCACTAGGGCTCCAAAAAGGTTACAGCCAATAAACCCCTATACGGCAGTTCTACTCTGTCACATTGGGTCACTATAGTTAAAATCAACTTGAAGGCACCTAATGACAACCACTACTGAAGGAAATTGTTAAAGGGTATATGGGATCTCTCTACATTATTTTCATCAACTACATATAAATATACAATTATCTAAAAATAGAAAGCTTAATTAAAAATAAAAACAAACAACAACCAAAAAAGACATAATACCTTCAAAAGAATGACAATACTAACAGCTGACTTTTCATAAGGAAAGATGAAAGCTGGAAAACAGTGGAAAGATAACTCCCAATTTACGTGATAATGACTGACAATCCTGAATTCTTTTTCTCCCAAAAGTATTATGTGAAAATAAAGACAATCAAAAGGCATTCTTAGGCATGTGGACGTGAACATCTGCTTTCAAATCTAAAATGCTAGTCATAGTTTTCTAATTGAATTTATTCATATTAGCCTGTGACTTTGAATTTTCCTTTGACCTCTTATACTGTCTACTTCTTGTTCATATAAAAGTTCACACAGGCATTTTCTCTACACCACACTCCCTCTCAGTGTCACTTTGCTAGCTTGAGTTCTTCGGTTCTACCCTCTACTATGACCACCTAAGCTCTGCAGCACCTCTAAGAAATTTTTTGTGACTTTATAAATGCAAACATATTGTATGTTGTTGTTAGGTGCCCTAGAGTTGGTTACAACTCATAGCGACCCTATGTACAACAGAACATAACTCTACCCAGTCCTGGGCCATCCTCACAATCATTGCTATATTTGAGGCCATTGTTGTAGCCACTTTGTCCATCCATCTCATCGAGGGTCCTCCTCTTTTTTGCTGACCCTCTACCTTACTAAGCATAGTATCCTTCTCCAGGGACTGGTTACTCCTGATAACATGTCCAAAGTACGTGGGATGAAGTCTTGCCATTCTCGCTTCCAAGGAGCACTCTGGCTGTACTTCTTCCAATATAGACTTTTTCATTTCTTCTGCCAGTCCATGGTATATTCAGTATTCTTTGCCAGCACCATAATTCAGAGACATCAACTCTTCTTCAGTCTCCTGGCTTCATAAATGCAAACATATTGTATAAAACAAGCAAACTATAATATGTAAGACTGTGTCCTGGAAACTATAGATTCACAATAAATAGGGAGACATAGTTCCTGCCATCATAGATTTTATCTTCTTGCTGTAGTACAATATCAAAAAACTAATTTCAAAATTATTAATCTAATTGCAATTTCTGTTGTATTATGGATGTGAAATACTGAGTGATATAATTGTCCTTGTCTTGGGCTTAAAATAAGTCTTCCTTTTGGAAGATTGATCTCTGAAGCATATTTGAATTGAATAATTTATATTGCAGGTTGTTGGGATCTAGTAGAAGTTGGGAAATACTTACAGTTGTAAGGAAAGAACACGGAATGATAGGGAAATCCAAAGAAGAGGAAAGTGTGGATGGTGAATGCAGAGCACAGGAACAAATAGGCCCTGATTTGACTATAGAGGTAATTAACGGTCCCATTAGTTATGGGCTATTAGGATACTTTCAGGTTCTTGGTCTTCTCCAAAAAAACAAACAAACAACAAGTCATTAAATAGTTTAAAGCAGGTAAATGAAATGATATACATTTGAAAAAAAAATGATCAACCAGGTTGCATTGCGGACAGTGTATAGGAGTGAGCTAGATTGGGTATGAGGTAAGAGATGTTATAAATCCATTGCAATATTCCAAATGCCAGTTAATAATAGCTTGACTATTCACATGCTTTAAATTCCTTACATAGATTAAGTATTAACTCATTTAATTATTTACACCAAATCTGTTGCCTAGTTGATTCCGACTCATAGCCACCCTATAGGACAGAGTAGAACTGCCCCACAGAGTTTCCAAGGAGTGGCTGGTGGATTCAAACTGCCGACATTTTGGATAGCAGCTGAGATCTTAACCACTATGCCTCCATGGCTCCGGAGGTGTTTACTAAGTGACCTTAAATGCAAAGGAGTGAGTTAAAAGGACAGATCTGGCCTCCTTAGAGCTGAGAGACAGAGAACACTGTCAATGCTGTGTGCAAAGGCAGTGATTGAATCCATATAAAATTTTCTTTGTGTTAACCAAATTTGTTTTGAGAGGGGGCCACTGAAGGATGATGTAATTAATGACTAGTTTCAATGATCGTTTGAATATGAATGAGGGTTTGCAGGAGGTAGAGGGGTCAAGCATAGCACCCAAGTCTGTAAAACGCACCTTAGTAGATGTAAGTACCTACCTTATCATAAAAACAAACAAACAAATAAACAAACATAAGCTCAGTGTTAGACATATGGAAATTGAGGTGTCAATGAGACGTTCAAATAGTGATGCTGAATAGGCAGCTGTGTAGGTGGAAGTTCACAAAGCATATCTGGAACTATGTTGTTGTTTAGGAACCCTGATGGGATCATGGTTAAGCTCTTGGTTGCTAACCAGAAGGTTAGCAGTTTGAACCCACCAGCCCTCTGAGGGAAACAAGACGTGGTGATCTGCTGCCTTAAAGATTACAACCTAAGAACCCTGTAGGGTTGCTATGAGTCAGAATCAACTGGACTGCAAGCAACAACAGTTGATTCCGACTCATGGAAACCCCACGTATGCAAGCAGAACTGCTTCATAGGGTTTTCAAGGCTGTGACCTTTTGGAAACACATTTCTCAGCCCTATCTTCTGGAAGGTATAGATATTAAAGTCATGGGCATAGATCCATTATCCAAAAGAGAGAATATTTAATGAACAAGCGCCTTACACAGAGTAGTACTGAAGCTCTAATAATTGTTTTGATAAATATAGTAACAAAATAAAATGAAAACTTTTTTTTTTTATAACAATGAAAGCAACTCCCTTGTAAATTGTAAGAAGACGGTATACTCACATATTAGAATTTAGGGGCCGCATATTTTCCTTACATATCTGCTCAGAAAAGACTAAGGAGGGGAGAAAGTATTTGCCTGAAATATTTACAAATGACCTATTAATGACACCTTTCCCATCCTTTGGCAAAACCCCATCTAAACATATACACAACAGTACACACACCCATACCTATTCTTTTAAAGAATGTTCCCTTGTATAGTCACAGTGTTGACAGGTCAGCCATAACAAGAAAAGTGCTGAAGTGGAAATTTCATACAGGAAACACAAGAATCAAGAAGGGAATTTCTTCTTTTTTAATCAGTATTGTCTTCAGAGAACCACAGATAACATGGAAAAATATGAAGAGTTAATCAAGTTCAATGATCAAATTCTTCTGTATTTTTTTATTTCACATGAACTTCATAATGAAATCACACCTATACCATATTTTCACACAAATAACACACACATTATACATTTTTTTGCTTACAAAGCAACCCCCCATGCTATTTTCATAAATGCATTATGTTCTGCATGTTATATTGGGTGGGCACATTATTTATGTGGACATGTTATTTGTGAAAAAATTCGATGGTTCTGGCTTTTTTGAGATAAAATTATGGTTCACGTTTGAATTCACATGTGTTGTTTGAAAACATTGAGTTTCCTAAAACAGCTATTTAACAACTACAACTATTGTTTATTTGCTAAATATATCAAATATTAAAAGATTGTTTATATATGGATATATGCACATATACATTTGAATGTCTATACCTGTGTCTATATTTATACTTATATGCAATCCCAATGGATTATGGATTCTCTTATCTCATGTCTTATAACCTTTTACTTGTGATTATGCTTGTTCTTCCAATAAATTCACTAAAATAGGAATATTAGATAATACTCCTATTATCTAATATTACATAATATTCCTAAGAATATTAGTTATGAATGAAATAAAACTGCCTGAAATAGTATTCAACTTTATTTCTCCAACTTAAAACTTAAAATTAAATTTGATGCAGTGAATGTTTGTTAAACTAATAAAATATGCAACAATTATTTTTGAGGGATTTATACTTTAATAAACTTATGCAACTAAATATCAGAATATTAGATCCCTTTATTTGGTTTGGAGCCCTGGTGGCGCAGTGGTTAAGTGTTCAGTTGCTAACCAAAATGTTGACAGTTCGAATCCAGCAGCTGCTCCTTGGAAACTCTATGGGATAGTTCTTCTCTGTCCTATAGGGTCGCTATGAGTTGGAATTGACTCAACAGCAACAGGTTTGGTTTTTGGTTTTTATTTGATTTACCTTCTTATTCTGCAGGTGAGTATACATTCTGCAAATTATATGCTCTTTCAAAAGAAAATTAAAATGCCTGTTGCCATCAAAAGAAAATAGAGCTACCAAAATGAAAATAACTTTGTTCACAACTTTTCCTCAGTTAGGTGAACTCATACATTACTATGTGTATAGAAATAAAATCGAATTTAAAAATGATTCGTGGATTGTTTTGGGCTTACTTCAGGGTTAGTTAAAATCCTTACTGAGGTATTTAGTAAATTTTAAGATTTACGGTAACAGAAGAATGAATAAATTTGAGTCAAGGCTAAATAAATTTTTGTCACTGGCTGTATATAGAAACATTGACTTCAGTCTTACCTACAAAATGTTCAACAAACAGAATTTGCCCTAGTCTAAATCTTAGCAAAACCTTTCTTTGATGTAATGTTGCGGAACAATATTTTGTAAAAGTTTATGTTTGCTTTCATAGAAGTAGTTATAATAATTTTCAATGTAAAGTTATTGATCTTTTGAAGAACACTTTGTCTAAACCGTCTTATTTGAACCCTAGCATTCCCTGATAAATGTCCCCTTGTTATATAAACAGGAAGTCTGTTGATAATTTGCAATGTGTTGCCAAAAGATAAGATTTTTGATCAGCTACATATTCTGTAATATTGAAACTTGAAATAGTCAACATGAGTATTTCACGAAAGCCAGTTGCTGGTTAAAATACGTTTTTTTTCTGGAAAGAGAGAGAGAAATAAGTACGGCTTCTTGGTGTTTCCTCATAGAAAAACACTTGCAGTTACCGGTTATACTAACATGGGTAAATAATTCATCCCATGGAACCTTGGTTTTCTCATGTGATAAATGGGAATATTTATAACTAGAACTAGGATTACTGTGAAGGATAAATTGATAATGTGATAAATGCTTACCCGCTAATCTGCTTTATGGTAAGAAGATATAAGTGTAACTGTTATTATATATAGTATTAATATTAGTATGTGATTTTACTTGCAGGTCAGATCAATGACATGACCTTGTTCCTCAGATATAAATTAAATGATAATACTAATTTATATTTTTTAAATGTGTTAATAACTATGGAAAAAGAAATAATGCAGAGATTAAAATATATGATTCCTTAAATGCAAATATAGATAAGAAAAAATATATGTAAGTAATGTTTAATACCTTGATCATTATCTGGGTAAATTGAGGTTGAAGCAAATGCTTCCCATTTTTTTTCGCTCGTGTTTGGAACTTGGAGCCCTGGTGGCACAGTGGTTAAGAATTCAGCTGCTAACCAAAATGCTGGCAGTTCAAAACCACCAGCTGCTCCTTGGAAACTCTGTGGGGCAGTTTTACTCTGTCCTATTGGGCTGCTATGAGTTGGAATTGACTCGCCGGCAACAGGTTTTATTTTGTAACTTAGTCAAATTATTATTTCACCCTTACAAATAAAAAAATAAAATGTTCTTTCTGAGGTCTCAAAGAAGCTGCATATTGCTAGTTCCAAACAAATTTTTCAGACTCATTTTATTTAGCTCATCCCAGCCTCTGAGATAATTAATCACTTCTATAACCTAAAACACTGTCTTGAGTTCAGTGAAAATGCATGCTTTCCTGATTTTATTCCCACTGACCATTCCTTCCCAGTACTTTTATATTTCTCCTATTCAACCTGCCCAATTAATGTTACGCTCTGTATGTGGAGAGGAGATGAAGTTTTAAATGTAATACATTCCGCTAGATTACTTCACTTGTAAAACCTAGCGTAAGTGAATTCAGTAAATTGTTCTTATGTATTGTATTAACTTTAACAAAACACTATTTTTCACAAGTTAGAAATATTATTTTTATGGTTCTCTGTCTTAGCTCTTAATCTGTCTAAGAAAGGTCTGGAAAGAGAGCTCCTAAGCATTAGGATAGGGTCCTGGTGGCACAGTGGTTAAAAAGCTTGGCTGCTAACCAAAAAGTCGGCAGTTCGAATCAACTGGCATCTTCCGGGAAACCCTATGGGATCACTATGGTTCGGAATCCACTGGAGGGCAATTTTTTTTTTTTTTTTTTTTTAAGCATTAGTACACTAATATTAAAAGGAAGAAAATATTGAATTTGCTTATTTGTTTGGCTATTTACTTTTTAATAGTGAAATGACTATAAAACCCATTGCCATTGAATCAGTTCTGACTCATGGTGACCCCATGCATTACAGAATAGAACTGAGCTCCATAGGGTTTGCTTGGCTGTAATCTTTTATGGACACAGATCGCCAAACCTGTCTTCCCTGGTGCCTCAGGGTGAGTTCAAACCACCAACCTTTTGGTTAGTAGTCCAACGCAAACTGTTTGCGCCACCCAGGGACCTTAATAGAAATGACTGTTGTTGTTACATGCTGTCGAGTTACCTCCTCCTCACAGCAACCTTATGTATAACAGAAAGAAATGTTGCCATGCTCTGCATCATCCTCACAATCGCTGCTGTGTTGGAGCCCATGGTTGAAGCCATATGTCCTTCTCCATCAATTGGTCCCTCCTGATGACATTTCCAAAATAAACAAGATAAGTCTCACCATCTTCGCATCTAAGGGGCATTCTGGCTGTACTTCCTCCAAGACAGATTTGTTTGTTCTTCTGACAGTCCGTATTCTATTCAATGTTCTTTGAACATCACAATTTGTATGTGTCAGTTCTTCTTTGGCCTTCGTTTTTCATTGACCAACTTTTGTATGCATATGAAGCCATTGAAAATACCATGGCTTGGGTAAGGCACACCTTACTCCTCAGAGTGATATCTTTGCTTTTTAACACTTAAAATAATTCTTTTACAGCAGATTTACCCAACACAATATGTTGTTTAACTTACTGATTGCTGCTTCCATGGGCATTGATTGTTGATCCAAAAATGATGAAATTAACTAATGTAATTTGTCTTCATGTCTTGGGCCACCTGGAATATTTTATATACATAGCCTAACTTATTCTGCTCTTGAATGTGCCTATAACCCAAATTTTAGATTCACTTTCTCTTAGTCACTGAAGATGGAAAGTTACCAAATGCAATGATGAGTAGTCTGGTTTTGCTGCTGCCACTATTTTAAATATTTGAAGCACGTAACAATTTCACTGAGTCTCAGGTTCCTCATCTGTGAAATGCAGGGGCTGGATCATGATCTCCAAGGGCCCTTGAAACAATCACAAATGCAAGACTCCACTGCTTTTGCATTTACTGTCTGAGACCAACATACTCTGCAAGGCTGTTCTACATCAAC
>NW_004444293.1:564011-565116 GCF_000243295.1 Trichechus manatus latirostris | reverse complement strand
TGCATAATTGTCGAGTACTGCAGAAATCTTTGAATTATCTTTGCTTAATCATTTGTTATTGTGTGCGGGAATAAACAAAGAACCCAGAATTTAGTAACTGTGTAAGATTCATCATGATTTAGATTTCCTATTTGGTAGCATCGTCAAGGTTGAATAGAAGTCATTCTTCCATACCTAAGGGAAGCAATAAACTATTCCATATGTGCAATACTCTGATTGGCATCAACTTTTCCCTTCCTCAAACTGTTTTTGATCATTTTTGTCTGAATATGCTATTTCAGACTTAATATTTGCATCGGAATCACATGAAGAAACAATGGTACATACCTTCTCAAGTAAACATTCAATTCCTTCTTTGTACCCTTCTAGGAGATACATTTTCAAACACAAGAAAAAAAAATAGGATTAAATGAGAACCGATTGAAAGTAGTTTCTCCCATCATTCCTGATATTCTTTAAAATGCCAGAACAAAGATATCAAAGTGTGCCTGTGACCATAACAAGCTTTATATGAGCTCACAAAGTTTGATTTTCTCTCCCATGTTAAGATCCTTGAGGGCGCAGTGGTTAAGAGCTCGGCTGCTAGCCAAAAGGTCAGCAGTTTGAATCCACCGGTTGCTCCTTGGAAACCCCATGGGGCAGTCCTACTCTTTCCTATAGGTTTGCTATAAGTTGGAATGGCAATGGATTTGGGTATATATATATATATATATGCATATTCATACACATACATACATATATGTATAATTGAAATGTACTTGTGTATGAAATGGAAACCCTGGTGGCATAGTGGTTAAAAGTTTGGCTGCTAACCAAAAGGTCAGAAGTTCGAATCCATCAGGTGCTCCTTGGAAACCCTATGGGGCTGTTCTACTCTGTCCTACAGAGTCACTATGAGTTGGAATCAACTGGACAGAAGTGGGTTTGGTTTTTTTATATGAAAAATGCATTTAATTGACTATTATACATTTAATGACGTTTTACAATCCCAATTATGTGTAGTGTAGTTAATCATGTGAAATACATAAAAATTTAGTTTATATATCTTTTCACATTTCAAAGAATTATGTAACTGTCAGTACCGTTTAACTTACTGCCTTGGTAT
>NW_004444293.1:561051-562680 GCF_000243295.1 Trichechus manatus latirostris | reverse complement strand
CATACATGGAAATGCATATTTGGGGAACAAAAGAAAGCAGATACAGCATCCTAGCTAGGACCAGGGATCACAAAGGCATTGGTTTAGTGGCATCTCCAAAGCTGCTATATGGCAAAGAGTGAGTGAAGAGAATAAGAGGTCTAGTAAGAGAGTGAGGAGTGCATACATTGTCATTTATGATGGGCTTAAAATGCAAAATTTTAAAAGATAGTAAGTAAAATGAGAAATAAGTCAGAAATGGATTCATTCTGAATAATAAGTGATTATAAATGATGGGAAAAAAGAGAATGATATAAGTAGGTTTATGATTGTTAAAATAAAAAGAACTAATAAACATCTTTTAAAACGGCCAAGAATTGATTAAATGAAATGAGACAATGAAGTAAAACAAATTTGCATGAAAATAATTACAGAATTCTTAAGAAAAGTATACATAGCAAATATACATACAACTATATATCAAAATATATAGAAACATAGTTGTGTATATTGGGACACATACACATATCTAGAAATGTAATTATGCTCTCTCTCTCTCTTTATATGTATATATAGAGAGAGAGAGACAGAGATACCCTGGTTGGTGCTAACAGTTAATGCACTTGGCTGCTAACTGAAAGATTTGAGGTTCGAGTTCACCAGAAGTGTCTTGAGAGAAAGTCCTGGTGATCTACTTCTGAAAAATCGGCCATTTAAAACCCTATGGAGCACAATTCTACTGGCAAACATAGGGTCATCATGAGTTGGAATTGATTCAGCAACTGGTATATATATACATATTCAGAAATCTAATTATGTTATATATACATATATGTATATACATCTGTATACATGCACGCCTAGAGAGAGAAATAGCATTACCTCTAGACTAGACACAGAGATTTAGCAAACTCAGGTACAAAATCCATAAATTTAAGCAAACAAAGCTCAGATAGATAGGATAAAAAAAGAAAAAATGTAGTAATAGTTAACTATTGTTAGCTATTACTGTTGCCATTGAGTTGGCTCCGAGTCACAGTGATCCTATGGACAACAGAACAAAACACTGCCTGGTCCTGTGCCATCCTCACAATCATTGCTATGTTTGAGCCCATTGTTGCAGCCACTGTGTCAATCCATCTCCTTGAGGGTCTGCTTCTTTTTCGTTGACCCTCACCTTTACCAAGCATAGCGTCCTTCTCCAGGGACTAGTCCCTCCTGATAACATATCCAAAGTAAGCAAGATGATGACTCGCCATCCTCACTTCTAAATTTCTAAAAGAATTAAGAAGAAATTAGAGCATAAAAACAATATCTGTAGGAAAAATGCATGATGATTTTTCAGAATTGAAAAAAATAAAATGAACTTTTAGATTGAAAATAAACACCAAGAGCCATGTAGAAAAATTACATCCATACTTTGATAGGTCAGATTGAAAATGCCAAACCTCAAAGATAAAGAGAAAAAAATTTAAGCTACCAGAAGGAAAAGGCAGAATACTGAAAAAAGAATAATTAAATTTAAAGCAGACTTCTCATTAAAAAAAATATATAGATGATAGAAGTTGGTAAAAATCATATGCTCAAAATTCTGTAGAGAAATAATTTACAATTGTCAACTTTCTCTATATTTACTTAAAAATAGTAAAT
>NW_004444293.1:557991-560174 GCF_000243295.1 Trichechus manatus latirostris | reverse complement strand
TGGCAAAAATAAATCTCACAAAAGAACAAAAAAAACCTCTAAGATCAGTAGAGGAAAAATCTAATAATCGATGTTCAAGCTTATCATTATAAAAAACAATGTTATCAAAGCTATAAAACATATCTGAAAAAGTAATATAGTTACCATATTAAACAAAAATTCATATTTGCTCATTAATCTATAAATTACATGTAAATTTAATAATAATTTGTGATAATATGTTAATACAATGCAAATGATAAAGGATTAAGAGTAGTCAGGAATATATTGGAAAAGAACATGAAGGAGGCATAAGAGTTAGAAGAGAAAAGAAGAGAGCATATGCTAACAGATACCAAGATTTATGAAGATGCGATACAGGTGGTCCCCGATGTACAATGTATTTGAGTGATGATGAGCTGCACTTAACAGCTGTTTTGTTTTCTTCGTACATCTTATCATTAGTAGTATGTACTACATACAATGTTGCAGCATGTAATTTGCTTATGTTATCATTCTCAGATGTTCAATTTTATGATTTACTGTTCAAAACACTGCCATATAGTGGGCTGTGGCCTAGTCTACAATGAATTTTGTGTCAGTGTCAGGAGTCATAATAGACAAAGTTGAATAATTTCCAACTCTAACTGAACTACGCACACACCCAGCAGTCCTTAAGACTCCATCTTCATTGTTTACAACACTAACGTTAGCTTCTTTGTAGACCAGGCCTATAGTATCATCTTATTCAGCGTTTCATACCATAAGAAGCATCAGTTGTTAATTTGAAGCCGAGTTGTTCAAGTTTCTGTCTCTGTAACACCCGCACCGTTTATACCTCCAAAAATATGTCTAGCAAAAGAAGTCATGTCTCTGAAAGTTGTAAATCCAAAAAAAAGTAAGTTGAAACAGCATGTGAAGAAATACTCTCATTCGACTCTTTGGACCATCTTTAAGGTTAAGAATAGGATTTTGTAAGCAGTTAAAGGAGCAATTGACATAAAATCAACAATTTTAACAAAGAAGAGGCAAAGGCCAGTCCCCGAGATGGAGAAGCTGTTGATGATCTGGATAGAAGACCAAATCCAGAGGAGGATTCTTGTGACTTTACTGACGACTCAAAGGAAAGCATGCAGCCTTTCTGAAAATGTGAAGGAACAGCAAGAAGACTACCGGGAGTAATTTAAGGCCACCAAGGGCTGGTTTCTTTGCTTTAAATGCAGATTTGGATTTCATAACCTGTATAAATGGAGCAGCAGGAAGCGCCAATGTTGAAGCTGCCAAAAAAATTCAAAGATGATCTGGACAAGATGATACAAGATGAAGAGCATCCACCCGAGCAGATTTTCAATGTGGACGAAACAGACTTGTTTTGGAAAAGCATGCCCGAACGGATATATGTTCACAAAGAGATGAAGTCGATGCCTGGTTTCAAGGCATTTAAAGACAGAATCATGCTGCTGCTTGGAGGAAATGCTGCTATATTTATAAAGACACTGATAATAAAAGGCAATAATAATGAAAACAAAAAAAAAATGAGGTATTCGACTTAGGTCAGAAAGAATTTATGATGAAGTCGTGAGAATGGAACCCTGTAGTATGTCGGGGACTACCTGTACTCTGTCAACATGATAGTGGCACAGCAATGGATAAATAGATGAATAGAACAAATAGAAAAGACTGAAATAAAATAATTATGTATCTATCTATAAATACATAAATTTGATGTGGCAAAGTCACATTTTTAATCATTGTGAAAAAAATAAAAATACATAGAGCATGACCAACTGGCTATGTATCTGGAGAAACTAACATTAGAACTCTCCCACACACATGAAAAAAAAAAAAGATTAAAGAACTACTTGTATTAGCAAAAATTTAAAGTTTTAGAAGAAAATTTTATATAATTGGTGTAGGAGAGGATTTCTTATGCAAGATGCAAATGTGACATTAAATAAAATATTGACAAATACGTGACAATATTAAATTGCATTTCTACATCAAACAACTTCTAAATAAAATTTAAAAAGAGGCCTAAATCTAAGAGAAGGTAATATTGTTATTAGGTGCCACTGAGTTGATTCCGACTCATAGCGACCCTACGTACAACTGAACGAAACACTGCCCAGTCCTGCACCATCCTCACAATCGTTGTTATGCTTGAGCCCATTTTGGTAGCCACTGTGTCAGTTCATCTCATTCAG
>NW_004444293.1:546032-547967 GCF_000243295.1 Trichechus manatus latirostris | reverse complement strand
GCCTGACCCAGGCTATGGTGTTTTCAGTTGCCTCATATGCACACAAAGCTGGACAATGAATAAGGATGACCGAAGAATGACGGCTTTGAACTGTGGAGCTGGTGAAGAATATTGAATATACCATGGCCTGCCAAAAGAACAAATAAATCTGTCTTGGAAGAAGTACAACCAGAATGCTCCTTAAAAGCAAGGATGGTGAAACTACGCCTCACATACTTTGGACATGTTATCAGGAGGGATCAGTCCCTGGAAAAGGACATCATGCTTGGTAAAATAGAGGGTCAGCGAAAAAGAGGAAGAGCCTCAACGAGATGGATTGATACAGTGGCTGCAACAATGGGCTCAAGCATAGCAACAGTTGTGAGGATGGTGCGAGACCAGGCAGCGTTTCATTCTGTTATGCATAGGGTCACTATGAGTCCGAACCGACTCGACATCACCTAACAACACCACCAATATATTGAAAAAAATTCCTGAGAGCCAGATCTCGAAGAACCGCCTTGTGCAGAAGAACACAGGATATTGATAGGTCAGAAAGTTGAAGGACAAAGGCTAGTTAGCATATATTGGGCATATTTAATATTAGAAAGAAAGGGGAAAAAAAAAAACAAATTTACCTATTTAAATGAAATTTTGTAAGGTGACATAGAAAAATATTACAAATTTAAAAACTCTGGAAATATGACCAAATTCAAATGAGCACTGCTTAAAAGTGAATTAGTAATCAATATCAAGAGAGAAAATAACGTAGAAAAATGTTTCAGAGTTGGGCTCTAGAAACAGATTACCCCTGTTTGAAATTAGGTGTCTCTACCAATTATATGTGAGATCTTCATCAAGTCCTTCTTCTTACTATATGTCACTTTCTTCTTTTGTAAAATGGAAACATGGAGATAATTATGATTATGTTGTTGTTGGTGATGATGATGAAGATAAATCAAAACATGAAGTATTCAAAATCACACATGAAATGCTGTGAGTCATAAAGGGCACATTGAAGAGAGTTAAAAATAAATAGATTGAGAATATACAATCAAATAACTGAAGGAAATTAAGTGAAGGACGACTTGGATTTAGGATTGAAAGGATATATATATATATATACATACCCTAGAGAAATTTCTCAACTTGAAAGATAATTAGACAATTTCACAAATTTCCAGACAGTGAATTTAAATTGTAAAGAGATTGAATGGTGCTGAAATACACATTTGCAAAATTAGAAGTGAAAAGTCAATGGAACTTCTTTTAATGATATTTGAAAGAAAAGAACTACAACAAAAGAAACCTCTTCCTACCTAGGATGCACTCATATGAGCTGATTAAGAAAAGGTGTTTTAAAATACAGATTGTATCAGAAAGTATAACACCTATGTGTCAAGTATAATAAAATTGTCTTGGCAAAGTATTTGGAAGTATTCCAGCCAAATAAAATAAGGTTGAAATCAGAATAAATAAGATTTTTAAAAGGTAAAAGACATTGTCTTAGTTATCTAGTGCTGCTATAACAGAAATACCACAAGTGGATGGCTTTAACAAAGAGAAATTTATTCTCTCACAGTTTAGGAGGCTGGAAGTCCAAACTCAGGGCACCAGTTCTAGGGGAAGGCTCTGGAGGAAGTTTCTCGTCTCCTTTCAACATCTGCAGGCAGGGAATCCTTGAAGATCTCCATGCATCTTGATATCAGTCTTCCCCTGGTTCTAGGAGATTCTCAGCACAGGGTCTCTGGGTACAGAGGATGTGCTCCACTCCCGACTCTTCTTTCTTGGTGGTAGTGAGGTCCCTCTTCCCTTTACTCACTTCTCTCTCCTTTTATCTCTTATAAGATAAAAGGTGTAACTCAAGCAAGGTTGTGCCTTGAGTAAGGGTGTGACCTGAGTAAGGAGATGACTGAGTCAAACCCTCGTGTAAGGCTGTGACTCAAGATACACCCC
>NW_004444293.1:543333-545137 GCF_000243295.1 Trichechus manatus latirostris | reverse complement strand
AAAATTCTAACTCAAAAAAAAAAAACAAAAAAAGACTAGACTTACTGGCCTGACAGAGACTGGAGACACCGAAGAGTATGGCCCCTGGACACCCTGTTAGCCTAGTAATGAAGTCACTCTGGAGGTTCACCTTTTAGCCAAAGATTAGAGAGATCCATGAGACAAAACAAGATTAAAGGGACACGCCAGCCCAGGAGCAAGGACTAGAAGGCAGGAGGGGATAGGAAAGCCAGTAATAGGGAACACAAGGTCGAGAAGGGAGAGTACTGACATGTCATGGGGTTGTTAACCAATGCCGTAAAATAATATAAGTACTAACTGTTTAGTAAGAAGCTAGTTTGTTCTATAAACCTTCATCTAAAGTTCAGTGAAAAAAAAAAAAAAGCCCCTACTTTCAAGGTGCTTGCTATCAAGTTGGAGAAAGAAGGGCGATATGAAATGTAACTTGCAATTGAAGGGAGTGAAACGTGTGTATATTTAGAGAGATCGCTGAAGGTTGGATAGTTAAAAGAGGTGCATCACGATTTTACTTTAAAGAATAGAATTTATTCCTTCAAGTAGTGCAAATTAGAGAATAGTATTCAATTAGGTGGCTAATTGACACAGCATAGAAAGGAGAGAATGCAATATTAAGGATATTGGTTAGAAGGATCTAAACAAGAAAATGTGGCAAAGCAGAGACATGGTGACATTTTAATTCAATATTTATTGAGAACAAACTAAGTATTAAGCATTTTGCTATACTGTGTTCTCCAAAATCAAAAATGATATTCAAAAAACTGTGATGGATGGAGATTTTGTGCTAATCAAACATCTTTGATATTCATCTGGAAAGTTATGGTCCCCTACCTATTAGATAATAAAAACTTTGATTTGGACAATCAAGTGAAGAATTTTTTTTTTTTGTAATATATATGGCAATATTTATTCACATATTGTTAATAAATTACAAATATATATTGCAAAATTACAATATATTGGAGTTTTTATATACTGGCATAAATAATCTAGTATAAAATGCACTGTCTTTTTTAAAATTAAAAATGTGGACAGAATTTTCAGTTTAATAATGCCCTTATTTTTATCATTAACTAACATATTGATAAGAACACAATTTTGCTAAAATTTATATCAGAGTTCAGAAAGTAATTTTTAAGTTACAACATTTTTAAATCTCACTACTCTAAAAGAACAGCAAAAATAAAAAACATTTTTTTAATTAAAATGTAGTTTTTAATATTATCATTTTCTTTTAAATTGTGATAGGTAATACTTTAATTTTAGCAACAACAAAATCCAGGCACAATTTCAATTTCTTAACTGAATGTCTATAGCAAATGAAGTGTAATTGTAATGTCACAAAATTTACGAATATAGGCTTACACCAGGTTTCTGGGCATACCATAATTGTGTTTATTTATATTGTAATATAAAAGTGTAATGTAATTCCCCAATATAAAATCATCATTAGACTACCAAGGTAAGTCCATTCTGCTTCAGGATCTTCATTGTGTCTCTTAGGCTTTATTTGATGCAAGGAGATTTGCCAGCCTAAGTCCTAGGTTTAATTATAATTGTAAGGTGTATTTGTAAATCTTGCAAATTTCAGTCAGGGAAGAAATCTCTCACAACTATGTGTGCACTTCTATTTCCATCTGTTTCAGAGTTCTAATTTGTTGCAGTGGCAATGGTTGTCGGGGCGGCGGAGACAATAACCAATGCCACAACTCTTACAGAGAAGTGGGGCCAGGAGGGTCACTCTGAGGAGTTGAACCCAGCTTCAGTCCCAGGAGTTTATTTTATA
>NW_004444293.1:540708-542710 GCF_000243295.1 Trichechus manatus latirostris | reverse complement strand
GGTTCTTCACCAGGTTATTACTTAATGCCTGGGCTTAGTGCTCTTAGATGACAGCCATTGCAGGCTCTTTAAACTCATGGTGCTGGTTTTCCACCGGATACCATCTGGTTCTTCACCAGGTTACTAAGCAAGGGCATTGCTCTTATCAGATGCAAAGTTGGAGCAGGGGACTCAATATGCCTTTCAGGTGTGTAAGACAATAGAGGATGATCTTATGAGGATAACATAATCCCCTGCACTAGTAATATCCTGATTGTTGGACCCATGGGTTTCCTCTGACTCTCATTTTGTCAGATAAACACTAACTTTTAACACTCACTGAAATTATTATTCTTGAAGGCTTAAAGATTTATAAAGGCTCAAAGATTCATTAACAATCAAACAAGCAATGATTTACACAGCTTTGCCATTACTTGGAAGGGAATTACTAGGAAGGGTAATTTATACATCATAACAGATTTAACAATCAAACAAACACTGATTTACACAAATTCACTATCAATTGGAAAGGAATATTCTAACTTAGAAATCTATCTATACAGAAGCATCTAATATAGAAGAAGCAGAAAATATAGAGGAATTTACACATAAAAATTTTCATTGGGAACTTACTAACAAATTACTGATTAACAAGATAATATAGGATGACTATTGAGAATAGATTGTCACGAGGGAAACCATAGCTAGAAACAGGTTTTCAGGTGTAAGTGGGGCACCTGTAGTTGAGAGGATATGTTCAGCTTTGGAGGAGAGGGCTTTCAGACCTCCCCATGTTACCAGTCTCGAAGATCTCCGTTGTTCAGTGTTCATCCCTCGGGGAAGGGGTGATTTCGAGTCGGATGATGGCCCTACAGTGTTCATCCCCGGGGGAAGGGGCGCTGGTGTCAGTTGTAGCTCTGGAGTTGGGTCGGATGGCGGCCACCGAAGGGGTGGTGGTGGCGGTTCAGAGAAGGGAAGGGGCGGAGGCACAGAGCAGAGTGTGCCGGCATGCGGGGGAGCCGCAGCGCAGGACGTGTCCGGGACCCCTAGTCACGGCCGGAGCACAGAGCCCACTCTCGCCTGCCCAGAGCCTCCAGGCAGGGCTGTCCCGGGCGGCGACACCCCAGGCAACCAGGCCGGCGAGTCCGGGAAGCCGCGAGGGGAGTAGAGTGCCCGCTCGCACTGCCGCCCGCCGAGAAAGACAGGGCAGACTCCAGTGTGAGAATGGCGGTGGTTCCCATTGGAAGGGTGGTGGCTGTCGCTGGGTCATGATATGGTTTTACTAATTGGGTGGGAATCCAAAGTGGACCTGTGGGAGACAAAACAGCTGCATACCCTCGCCCCCAGGTTAGTAATTCTACAGGTCCTTTCCAGACAGAGGAATTTCTAGGATCTTTATAGAGGACCTGTGGGCGAGGTCGGGTGTCAGAGGGGATAAAATGTCATTCTGCAGCAGTACGACCATCTTTAGCAACCGATAAAAAGTTAAAAATAAAGAGAGCTTTGGCAAGTCTTTCATTTTGGTCACATACTGTAGACCCATCATCTCCCCCCCTTTGTTTATATAAGAGCTGTTTGAGAGTATGATGGGCACGTTCAATTATGGCTTGCCCTTGAGGGTTATAAGGAATGACAGTGGTATGAAGAATATTCCAAGTGGCACAAAATTGTTGAAATTTAGCAGAAGTATATGCAGGCCCATTATCAGTTTTAAGGGCTTGGGGACATCCCATAGTTGCAATGGCTTGGGTGAAATGATGACAGGCATGAGTAGAATGTTCTCCAGAAAGGGCTGTAGCATAGAGAAACCCAGAATATATTAGCCCAATGAAAGCCTTTACCACAGCGGGGACACTGTGCCTTTAAGAGAGCTAAAACAGCCCGAGAGTCAGCATTAGCATTTTTTACAAGCAAACTGGAGACAAAGAACTTCAGCTGCTTGTTGATTGTCTACCTGTCGGAAAATGGCATATTCAATTAAAAGCAGAAGTTGGGTAAGGGCTTCTTCTGACACCTTAAGCTT
>NW_004444293.1:534553-540160 GCF_000243295.1 Trichechus manatus latirostris | reverse complement strand
AGTGAAGCAAATAACAGAACAATGGGCTTTGGGTGAATAACAATAAGTTTCGGGCAAGGGAGGAGGAATTCAGGTAAACAAGCCAATCAGTAACGGGTTTGGAAAAACAAGTCGTGACAAGTCTCAACATGTTGGGGACAAGTCTCAACATGTTGTGCAGCATAGAGGACTTTATACATCCATATTTTAATGGCACATAGCCCCACACTAATTCACATTCAATGTGCCTGTCAAGTTTGAAAATCCTTCTGTTAATTTCGTTGCAATCAAGGGCATTTACTGCTCATATTTGTCTCTAGGTTTACTTCTTTAGATATGTATATTCCACTTTTATACATGTTTCCATTCTTTAAAAATGAATGAGTAAAAACCACACATTTGTTTTTAATAATAAAAATACTGTATATTATCATTTTTAATCATATAAAAAAATTCTGTGGATTGTCATTTTTATCTTATTGTGGTGTTTTGAAGATTTTGATTTTTTCCGTGGTTTCATTACTAGTTTTGATGATTTATTTGCAATGTTTATTTCTACTTCCAAAAATGAAAATCATATTATTTATAAACAGCTTTTGATTTTAGCAAAACACTTAAAAAGCAGCATAGGGAAATGCTGTTTTTCCTTGTGGCTATTTGTGTTCAGTTCAAGGATCTATATCTGTAAATTTACACTGCATTGAGGGTAAGAGAAGGGAAATTTTCAAAGCTGACTATGTAGCTTTTAAAATGTGTCTTTTGGGACTCTTTCCTTCAAATTTAGCAGTTCACTATTGGAGAAATTCAGTTATTTAGTTTGATACTTGTTGGAAACCCTGGGAGATTTTTTTGAATGACTATTCTGCATTTCTTTGGCATTCTCAGATTTGTTGTAGTCAGTAATCCCATAGTTTATTTTTGTCCTTTAGACAAGAACTCACAGCTGGTGTTGTACATAATTTCTCTACTGATTATAATCATTTAAATTCCGTTTTGGTCCATGGGGCTTCAAGAGACCATTTAGCGATTTCTCCTCTTCCTAAACAAGATAGCACGCACATAATCTGTCCTGAGACTATAGTTAGAAATCAAGTCGCAAACATTCTTTAGTGGATGTGAGAGCAACTTTGCCCTGTTGAGACACTTATCTACTACTGTCAGTGAGAAGGCAAGTACACTGTTCTTATTCGCTGATGGCTCTGCTTTCTCCTGCGAGGCAAACCTGGGTTTTTCACTTGTTAGCATTTATCCATCCACTTCTGATAGAATTATATTATCCTTCATGAGAAGGAAGAGACTCAGAGCTTGACTAGTGATAATTTACAGCCTGTGTGCACTCTTGACCCTAAAATAGCAAAGTGTGAATTTCAAGTGTAGTGGTTTGTTTTACTGGGTCTTTTGCTTCAGATAGGAAAACATATGCTATTGTTCTCTCACTGGATATTTTAAACTTTTTGTGTGTGTGTGTGTGTATAATTTATTTTGATTTTATATTTTTTCCTTATGGGTTTGCCAGCTCACACCTCCTCTCGCCTTTGTATACTCCTATTCACAATAAAACTAAAGGAAGAAAAACAGAATAAAAATATTGCTAATTATACTCTTTCACGCCATTTTGTTTTGCTTTCTTTTTTTGAAAACATAGGTTCCATTGTTGTCTTTGCTTACATTACAGCTTTCCCCTGCTATCCGAAAGTAGAGCATTGCTATGAAACCTTATGTAAGCCGAAATGACGTAAAGCGAAGAAGTAATTACTATAAATTCGCAAGAGAATTTCTTTGAGCATTCTCAGACCCAAAAAATAGCTTACCAAATCATAAAAATAACACACAAAACCTAATATAACACTAACATACAGTGAAAGCAAGAATAACATGATGCTCATAGACACAGTTGAAAGCTATGGTGCCATGATGCTGAACTACTGAGTGTAGTTCCTGCGGAAGAAGCTTGGCGCTGCCACTCTCGCTGCGCAGGGTGCGTGCTGCCTCTTTCCCAGCTCGCTGCAAAACGAAGGCTGAATGCCATCTTTGCTTTTTTTCACAGAGGCGAAAATCCTCTTTGGATTTCTTTAGGTTAGCAAAAATAAGTACTAATGTACGTCTTTTGTAAAAACTAAGTAGCAAGTGGCATAAAGTGAATTTTCGAAAAGCAGAGGATATGTGTATTGCCTTGCTTGGCACTGCATGAGGTTACAGAAGACCTCTGCTCCATCTTCCACCTTAAGGCAGGTGAAATTTAAACAATTAAAAAAAATAGGGTTATGTTTTCGCTTTCTAAAGATCTCTAAGGATATATACTTATGATCTTCTGTCCCTTTTTCAGTGTTTACAAATTTGTGATCCGAAAAAAAATCTCTCCTGCTTTGACTCATCCATTTCTTACTAGAATTCATACTATATGTTAAAGGTATATTATAAATAATGGATATAAGTTTTCTCTCGGACTTCATGCTCCTATTTTTTTATAAACTGCTGTGCTAATCTCTACATCTGTAATTATTATTTTCTTGTCATATGTTAATTGTTTTATATTTAGGGTTAGATTTCTATTTTTAAAATGTCATTGTTTCTTCTTTTCCCCCCTCGACTTAAATTATCAGTCATGCAAATGCATGTTTTATTCATGATTAGAGTTCACATTTTTATTTTATATACATCTCTTATCTTTTTAAAATTTCTGATATACAGAGTCTTGTATTTACAAACATAATTAATGGCAAAGAATTAGCATTTACAATTTCAGTTTTAAAAGTGCAGAAAATAGTTTATCTCTTCATTGCAATAAGAGGTGTTTTCCTACTAAGAGTAGCAGAACAGGGCTCAAAAGAAACTTAGAATAGCTGTTATGTGGCATCTGATAAAGACTGAATATTAATAGATTGATTACAAATCTCCTTTGAGGGCCTAGTCTAGGATATCTGTATATACACATATATATACACATATATACAGAATATAATACATATATATATACTCCAAAAAAAAAAAAGCGCTACCTTAGAGTCAATTCCAACTCATAGTGACCCCATAGAGTTTCTAAAGCTATAAATATCCACAAAAGCAGACCACCACATCTTTCTCCCACAGAGCCACTGGTGGTTTCGAACCACCGACTTTCAGATGGTAGTTGACCACTTTAACCACTGCTCCACCGGGGCTCCTATGATGTTGTCGTTAGTTGCTGTCAAGTCAATTCCAACTCATAATGACTCAATGTACAACAAAAGGAAACACTGCCCTGTCCTGCACCATCCTGACAATCATTGTTATGCTTGAGCCCATTGTTTAGCCACTGTGTCAGTCCATCTCACTGATGGTCTTCCTCTTTTTCACTGACTCTCTACTCTACCAAGCATGAAGTCCTTCTCCAGAGACTGGTCCCTCCTGATAACATGTCCAAAATATGTGAGATAAAGTCTTGCCATCCTTGCTTCTAATGAACATTCTGGCTGTACTTTTTCCCAGAGAGATTTGTGTGTTCTTCTGGCAGTTCATGGTATATTCAGTATTATTCTCCAACACCATAATTCAAAAGCATCATTTCTTGTTTGGGTTATCCTTATTCATTGTCCAGCATTGACATGCATATGAGGTGACTGAAAACACCATGGCTTGGGTCAGGTGCACCTTAGTCGTTAAAGTGACATCTGTGCTTTTTAACACTTTAAAGAGGTAGTTTGCTGCAGACTTGCCCAATGCAGTGCATCCTTTGATTTCTTGACTTCCATGGGCATTGATTGTGGATCCAAGTAAAATGACATACTTGAGAACTTCAGTCTTTTCTCCGTTTATCATGATATTGCTTATTGATCTAGTTGTGAGGCTTTTTATTTTCTTTATATTGAGATGTAATCCATACTGAAGGCTGTGGTCTTTGATCTTCATAGGTAAGTGCTTCAAGTCGTCTTCACTTTCAGCAAGCAAGGTTGTGTTATCTGCATAATGCACATTGTTAATGAATCTTCCTGCAATCCTGTTGCCACATTCTTCTTCATATAGTCCAGCTTCTTGGATTATTTGCTCAGTATGCAGATTGAATAAGTATGGTGTAAGGATACAACCCTGATGTACACCTTTCCTGACTTTAAACCATGCAGTATCCACTGTTCTGTTCAACAACTGCCTCTTGATCCATGTGCAGATTCCTCATGAGCACAATTAGGGTGTTCTGAAATTCTCATTATCCACAATGTTATCCATGATTTGTTATGATCCACACAGTCAAATGCCTTAGTATAGTCAATAAAACACAGGTAAACATCTTTCTGGTATCCTCTGCTTTCAGCCAGAATCCATCTGACACCATCAATGATATCCCTGGTTCCACGTCCTCTTCTAAACCTGGCTTGTATTTCTGGCAGTTCCCTGTTGATATACTGCTGCAGCCACTTTTGAATGATCTTCAGCAAAATTTTGCTTGCATATGATATTAATGATACTGCTCAATGATTTCTGCATGTGGTTGGATCACCTTTCTTGGGAATAGGCATAAATATAGATCTCTTCCAGTCGGTTGGCCAGGTAGCTCTCTTCCAAATTTCTTGACATAGACAAGTGAGCACTTCCAGCCCTTCATACATTTTTTGAAACGTCTCAATTTGTATTCAGTCAATTCTTAGACCCTTGTTTTTCACCAATGCCTTCAGTGCACCTTGGACTTCTTCTTTCAGCACCATCGATTCCTTATCATATGTTACCACCTGAAATGGTTGAACATTGACCAATTCTTTTTGTAGAGTGACTCTGTGTATTCCTTCCATCTCTCTATATATATACACACACATATATATATAACTGGGTGCAGCAGTGAGGACACAGAGCTGCCAAACAAGCTAAAAGTGTCTGAGAATCATTCCCCAAGGGTATGAGATTTCTCTGCATCTCTTCATTGAGAATACTACTTCTGGAGTATTGTGAACACTTCTGGGCCTACTATTTTAACAATGACCCAATAACTCAGTGGAATATGTTTAGAAGACCTTGACTGGAATGGAAAAGGGATAGACAATATGTTTTATGAGAAATATTTGAAACAACAGAATGTGAGTATTCTACATGTCAGATGTGGATTTTGGTGACCTGAGAGCCTCTGAAAATGGCCAGAGAATTTGGGAAATTCTCTTACTAATTACTGTCTTTCTGAATGTAATCTACATGTTTCTGTTATTCCCAGCAATCATATTCTTATTTTATTTTAGATATAGCCATTAAATATTTTATTTTTTCAAAATAGGCAAAATGCATTATTTTGTCATAGGTTCCAATTATTTGGTCAGAAAAGGAAATAGAGGTATACAGCAGGCATTAGAGATATTGTCAAGCAGATATCTAATTTATGACTCACGTTGTTGTTCTTGTTCTTGTTAGATGCCTTCAAGTCAGTTGTTGTACCCTAGGTACAACAGAATGAAACACAACTGGTCCTGCGCCATCCTCACAATCGTTATACTACCATTGTTGCAGCCACTGTGTCAATCCATCTCGTCGAGGGTCTTCTTCTTTTTCGCTGGCCCTCTATTTTACCAAGCATGATGTCCTTCTCCAGGGACTGGTCCCTTCTGATAACATGTCCAAAGTATGTGAGACAAAGTCTTGCTATCCTCGCTTCTAATGAGCATTCTGGCT
>NW_004444293.1:528899-533306 GCF_000243295.1 Trichechus manatus latirostris | reverse complement strand
TCATAACTGCTGTGCTATGAACATGAATTAATTTTTTGTCTTTTTGTTTCTCTATTCTGAAACCTATTTCAGGATAGACAGTTTATATATAGCTATAGCTATACGTATACCTATATCTATGTCTATTTTATACTTATGTCTATTATAGCAGCACCCTCATCATCTAGGTTTGTGCATGCGAGAGAGTTGGACGCCTGTGGACTTGCCATAGGGAAGCCTTCCTGTCCTTGTAGGATTTGAGTATAGGAGCCTTAATCGCTGTTTATAAATTATTAATATATATTAATTCCTCTTTCACATGCAAGATGGTCTTTTTCAACATCTTCTTGGATTAAACCCTGCCTATCTATCTCTCTATCTCTCTGTCTAACTCTATCTATTTTTGTGCCTTATTATCTGTATTACATTGAATAACCAAAACCCATTCCCTATGAGTCTATGCCAACTCATAGTGAACCTATAGGACAGAGTAGAACTGCCACGTAGGGTTTCCAAGACTGTAAATCTTTTTTTGACAATTTTTTTTTAAAGATGTGATTAGATGAAAGTTTAGAGAGCAAATTAGTTTCTCATTAAACAATTAATACACATATTGTTTTGTGACATTGGATGCCAGCCCCACGACTTGTCAACACTCTCCCCTTCTTGACCTTGGAAGGCTATAAACCTTTACAGAAGCAGACTGCCATGTCTTTCTGCCATGGAGCAGCTGGTAGGTTTGAATCACCAACCTTTCTGTTAACACTGAGCACTTAACCACTGAGCCATCAGGGCTCCTTATTACATTGAATACTTATAGAAAATAATTATCTTTCTATTGGATTAATTTTTCAATGTATTGTCAATACAGTTGTAGGATATTGGGTTATGGCTATCATAAATATACATATAAGAAGCAGAATTTTAATTTTCAAACTAAAGAGAATTGATATGAGAGAAAGAATTCCTAATATAATTATCTAATAATTCACTTACTTTTTAGCGAAAAGTAATTAACTCACAGGTGTTGTCACTGGTTGGGAAGCAGCCTTTGAAATGGAGTTTAGCATTCAGGATGTGTACTGGAGTGTGCCCTTGGGATCAACGCTGGTGGATGACAGTGGGAGGAAAAAGGGTTGGGCAGAGGCAGAAGTCAGGCTACCATCCACTTTTAATGCCACCTCAGCTAGTCTCAGGGAAAGCTATGGATCTATACTGGCCCTTCAGAATTGTCTGGGTTGGGCAGCAATGACCCAACTTTAATATTCTTGCAGTAATGTGTCATTGATTATGTACCACTGCAGAAGAATGTGATCTTGGTCCAGTAGCATCTGCAACTGTGGCAACAAGCCATCCTTTGAAGGGAATCAGAGCAGCACTTCCAAGTGGGCACCATAGGGATCTTGAGAAAAGTCATTCTGGAATTATAATAACAGTGTTGAGATAATCATGTCGTGTGTGCACCTGATGACATCATTACTGACTGGAGGTGAATTATTGGAAGAAGTGAGGCATTGTGGCTTTGATCAAGGTTCTAGAATATGATGGGGTTGAGTCATGATCTTTCAGTAGCCTTGTGAACTTGAACAACTTGTCCTCTGAGACTCGAGTTATTTATTTTTAAATTATTATTTATAATATAAATTATTTTTCCTATAAAGTAAGGAATTTAATACCTCCCCCCATCAGGTTGTGGGGATTTAACAAAATATGTCATATAGTACACTACTTCTTAAAAGCACATACAAATAATTATCTGTTTTATTCGACATTGACTTTTCCATGGTGTGTTCACTGTAAGAAGAGTGCTTCCAATCACAGCTAAGTCTAAAGAAGATGATTAGTTGATCTGGTGTCTCTATAAAAAAATATTGTCCATACCAGTGATTCTTAAACTTTCATTGTGCATTAACAGCACCTGGATAGTTTGCTGAAAATGCAGATGTCTGCTCTATCTTTTACATTCAGAATTATCAGGTTTGGGGTCAGGCCCACTGGTGCACCCCAAAGTTTGGAACCTACTGGCTTAAAGCCATCTGTATCCTTTTAAATCTTTTGACTAATATGTTTATGTCCAAAATAGGTATTGCTTCTTCCTTCTCCATCCTCCACTACCTTTCCTCCTCCCTTAGTTGGTGCTGTATTAATTTTTCAAATCGGTTTCTCAATTTGAGACGATATTAGTTACTCTTTAATCATTGCCCCTTCATGTACTCATGTCCATCTCATAAACTGAAAAAAAAAAAAGAAAAAGAAACGAAAAACAAACTCACACGTACCCATTTTATCCATTAAAGGAAATGTGAATCTTTAATGGCGGCTTTACTGAGTACGTTTTGTTTTGCTTATGTCTGTCATAGATAACACAGCCAGCATTCTGACAAGGCGGAGGAGATTTAGTCGAACTATTCAGGATGTGTATTATCTCCCCATTATGATCTCTGATGGTGGAATCCCCTCTCTCAGCAGCAGCAGCACCCTCACCATCAGGGTTTGTGCATGCGAGAGAGATGGGCGTGTGCGGACCTGCCATGCAGAAGCCTTCCTGTCCTCGGCGGGTTTGAGTACAGGAGCCTTAATCGCTATTCTTCTGTGTGTTGTCATTCTCCTTGGTAAGTCATTCTGCATCCTAATGTTGTATGATGGTAATTCTGAATATGCCCTCAATGTCCCATAGCGCATTGGGGGTTGGGGTAGGGAGGGGAGAGACGTTTTTTACCAAAGCTAAGAATTTGGACTGGATAATGTGGATAAAAAACAGAGCTTCACAGAATTCTTTTTAATTAACTTAATACTATAGTTAATCTAGAAACAATTTGATTCTAATACAATGAGAAAGTTGGGGGAATAGATGATATTTGAGAGAAAGCTTTTGGGAAAGTTTAGTTTTTAAGGAGAATAAATATTAAAATATGCTAAACCCCAGGGTCTAATATCCAAAATATATAGAGAACTATAACTTAACAAAAGTGTAAATGACCCAATCAAACAATGGACAAAGGCCTGGAATAGACGTTTCACCAAAGAGGATGTCCAAATAGCCAAAAACAATATAGATATGAAATATGCTCAATGTCTTTAGTCATCAGAGAGATGCAAATCAAAATCAAAATGAGATACCACTTCATGCCCACTAGGATGGCTAAAATAAAACAAAACCCCCAGAAAATAACAAATGTTGGTGAGGATGTGGGAAAATGGAAACCCTTATCCATTCCTGATGAGAATGTAAAATGGTTCAGCCATTGTGGAAAAATGTTAAGCAGTGCTCAAAAACTAAAAATAGAACTACCATGTGATCCAGCAATACCACTCCTAGGTGTATACCCAAGACACTTAAAAGCTGGGACACAGACACATGCACACCAATGTTCATTGCACAATATGCCAAAAAGTAGAAATGACATAAATATACATCAGTGGATGAATAGATCAATAAAATGTGGTACATACATTCAATGGACTACTACTCAGCTGTAAAGAGAAATGAAGTCCTGATACATGCTATAACATGGATGATCCTCAAGACATTATGCTAACTGAAATCAGCCAATTATAAAAGGACAAATATTATATGATCTCACTTATATGAAATGACAAGAATAAGAAAATGTATAGAGGCCAAAGTTTATAGTGGTTACCAGAGATGGAAGAGAAGGGGAGAGGGGGAGCCACTGCTTGAGGAGTGGTGAGTTTCTGTTTATGGTGATAGGAAATCTAGCATCCATTAAGGGTAAAGGTTGTGCAACATAGTTGACGTAATTGAGATCATTAGGCTATACACCTGAAAGGGGTTGAATTAGTAAATGACGTGTTATGTGTATTTTTACAACAACAACAACAAAAGCAACTATTGATACTGCTTATATCCAGCCAGACACTTTGTGTTAATTTGTTTTCCTGGTTTGGAGATTTAGGGGCATGGTTTCATGGGACATCCCAGTCAATTGGCCTAATGGTTTTGGTGTTTTTGTCCTGCCTTCTGGTTCATTGTGTGGTGCCTGGGTTCTTAAAGGCTTGTTAGTGTTCATCCAAGGTACAGCAATTGGTCTCTGTTAGCCTGGGGCAGTGGCGTGAGGGGTTAGGAATTGGAAGAGGAACTGAAGCGCATGTCTTGTTGCCTCCCTAAATGGCTGCCTCTTTTGCCATGGGCTGGAAGAACTGGATGGTGCCCAGCTACCATTGCAGAGTGTTCTATCAAAGATTCTATAGAAGAGTCCTGATTAAGGGGTCAGGAAGGCAGCAGAGAGAAATGTGCAAGGGAATTTCAAGTTGTTGTGGAGTCCAGATTTTCTGGAGCCATTGGAGCTGGGTGACCACCCCCCTCAACTATGGTTCTGAGATCATCTTTGAACCTTGGACCTTAAACTGAGGCTATCCCCTAAAGTCATCTTTAAACCAAAACAATAGTTTAGCTTAATTAGTAAA
>NW_004444293.1:497204-528471 GCF_000243295.1 Trichechus manatus latirostris | reverse complement strand
AATTAAATTCTATTAAATTAAAACCAATTTTTTTTTTAATTTGAGATTTGCATTACATTTCATTTTATTATCTAACTTTATATTATCTGTTGTGATAGTCTAAATCTGATCACAATCACATTTGAAGCTGATATTTCTATAAACTCTTTGGAGCTATCATTTAAAACAAAATTAAATAATCCAGATTTTTGTAACAAGAAAAATAGATTTAAACACTATTGATGCTTCTAGTTTGCACAGTTTAAAGTGCATACCTGTTTACTTTTCTAGTGTGACCTCTCCCTTCTATCTTCCTCTTAGCAGTCTTACCTTTTGCTCCTTTCTTGGTGCAGCACATACATGATGGAAATATTTTGTATTCTGGTGAGACAGGAGTAGTCTTCCCAGTAATGTTTCTTGTTTTGTTACTGGGGTACTACACAACTTACATAGAAAGAATGGAAAGCAAGGTGGATTGAGGCTAAAAAGGAAGATGAATATAAAGGTAGGGATGAGATAGTTTGAGGTTTTGTGGAACATGTTAAAGAGGGTAGGTTTTGCTCTAGGAGTGTGAAGAAAGGTTTTAAGCAGGAGAGTTCCATTATAAAATCTGCATTCTGAAAAATAGGTGCGTGTGAATGAAATAGAGAACAGATCCCACGGTGGCGAGAGAACATGTAGGCAAACCAACCAGGAAGTCAAAGCAGTTGTCTTGTTCAGACATGGCACAGCTTGGACTAGCATGCTTAGAGTTGGAGTTGAGAAAACTGAATAATATCAAGAGATATTAGGTGAAATCAAAAGTGATCTTTGGTAAATTAGATATGTGAGTGAGTTGAAGGAAATCAAAGAAGAATCTTCATACCTCGCTGAATGTGGGCCCCTATCTTCCATGAGGTAGGGACACCGAAAGTGCACTTTTTAGAATTTATTAAAGAAGGAGAATATAAAGAGAGAGAAGATGGACTAGGACTGAGCTCTGAAAACTTCAATTTTATAGCAGAGGAGAGTGAATAAGTCAGAGAAGAAAGAAGGAAATAAGATATAACATCACGTAGTCAAGAGAAAAATAAGTGTATCAAAGGGTACAGAATATTCAACAATGTCAGAAGCTGCTGAGAGGTTAAGTAAATTGAGCACAGAAAATATCAATTGCGTTTAGCAAAATGGAGGTTTTGTGCACTACTAAAAACTGTTTAAGCATAGTAGAGACGTATAAAGTAGAAGCATGGTAGAGAAGGAAGCCAGGGAAATCAAGTGTGTGAAATTAAATTAATTAATTAATTGATTAATTGATTACTGGAAACACATTATTTTCTTTAGATATTAATATTTTCCTTTAAAAATTAAGAAAAAACAAAACAACAACAACAAAAACAATTATCTTTCTCAGGTTCTTAACTGAAATCAAAAGTAATAGAATCAGAGATTTTAAATAAGTTATTTTCTAGAGTGTTTATTCTAAAGGATAGTTCCCTGTGAGGAAGCATTTAATCATTGGATTTCTTTTTGTTTTGTTTATTATCATAAAACTATTTTCATATGCTAAGAGAAAATTTTAAAAAGTAATTGAATCTTTTTAATATACAAGTAACTTTTGGTGAAATGTATTATGTAAAGCAACATATTATCATGTGAAAAATGTTTCCTTTCAGTTGATTTTCTGGAAATATTGTTTCCTGTTCGGAGTAAATAACAGAACATTTCTAAATTTTATGCTCTCTCTCTACACTAATGAACCAAAGGTGCTGTTTTATATGTTTACTTTATTCTTTCATGTTTTTATTAAACTCAAATGTGTTTTTACAGTTTTATCCAAACGTTGTACAATTATTTTTTGAGCTTAGGTTTATCACACATTAATTATAATGTAATTTATATTTCCATGGCATTCTAAAGGCATTTATTTTAATCACAAATCATTTAGACAACAAACTCAACAATGTAGTTGTTTGTAATTAAAAAACAATATTGAATTAATGTGTTACTTGATAATCTTTAAGAAAATAAGATCAACAGCATCAGAAGTAATAAATTTTTATTTTAAACTTGTAATTTTGAAATAACATTCAACCCTAACAACTAAACAAATTGTGAAATTAATATTTTGATATTAAAAATGTTTTAACTCTCAGCTTTGAGTTTGTGAAAATAACTGTACATCTATAAATCTAGCTCAAGTTTTGCCAGTAATTAGCTGAGTGAGCTTAGGCAACCCATTCAGTGTCTCTTTTCTCTATTTTTAGTCTGTGAAAATGAAATTTCTGCTGTAAGGGCCTTAGAACCATCTGTAAAATTGTGTTATTTGTATTAATGTTTTATTTTAGGTAACATATGATTCTATATTATATACTATGGACAGACCCCTTCTATGCATATATTGATTATCTGAAAATGGTGCCCGAAAAACAAAGAGGCCAAACTATAAATGAGAGATTTACATCATGTAAATTGGGATACTTTCTGTCAAGATTACCTTTATTTCAAATCTATTATATATGAAAATGGAAGATAATTTAGAGTGGGACTTCATTATTCAATCAGGAGTCCCATGGAAGCACAAACAGTTAAGCACTCAACCAATAACCTAGAGGTTGGAGGTTCAAATCCATCCAGAAGCACCTCGGAAGACAGGCCAGGCCATCTACTTCCAAAAGGAAAGATTCTTGAAAACTCTCTTGAGTGCAGTTCTGCCCTACGCTTATAGAGCCACCATGAATGAGTCAGAATTGACTTGACAACAATGAGTGTTTTAATTCATTATTCACTCAGAGTTTGGTGTTAGAGTAGGAAGCAGTTGGAGTCCTCTCTCTCGTCTAGGAAACTGACATTTCTTTGCGAACCCTAGTCCTTCACTTGCCAATGGGACAAGGACAGTTGGCAGAGGATACCGTAATCATGCTTGGCACAAGAAGCTACCAAACCAAGATGTGAATCACACCTCTGCCAGCTATCTTTTCATTCCACATGTCCCACATGAACAGATGAACTGGGTGATAGAGCTGGATCACTCCCTATTCTTGGGTGTAAATTTCATGATAAGTGGGGAGCAGGGTGGATTGGATGTGAAGAGAGTGATGGAATAGGAGAGGAAGTTGGCATGAATGAGTAGATGACTGCCAAACTGCTTGTTATTTGGTCTTACTTTGGTTTGAAAAACTAAGGTTATAGTGAGAGGCACCACTACCAGGTGTGGTAGATACAACTGCAAGGATTAACTAAAATATTGTCCCTGACTTGGACATCTCAATTCCACTGATGTTAGTAACATAATATGATGGTATGAGAAATCACAAAAGATATGGTGGGGGGGGGGATTCTGCTCTGAAAGATATTTTGGGGAGTATGTTGAAATTCAGTATTCAAATGCAAGTATTGAAAGTTTAAATTATGCAAACTGAGAGCCCTTAGTACTCCAAGAACTGGGATTATACATGACATAATGCAAAAACAAACAAAAAATATATGAGGAAATAAATACAAAATAAATTTTCCCAAATTTGAATTCCCTTATGAATGAAATAAATTAATAAAACTATGCAAATTCATTTTAATTTTCTTTAAAAAAATAGTAGCATCAAGTGTGTTTAAAATTTCAGCCAAGAATAAAATATTTTTTAAAATAAATACCTATCAAAAATACTGCAGTTTACTCAAGTCTCAATCCAGAATATGCAACTAAAATCTGCTTCAAAATACTCGAAGAAATCATTTATTATATTGAACAAAGAAGGATTAATTCTGCATCTTCTGTATCTTTTACAATGCCATGGTTCTATCATATCATATTTTGCCAGATTAGCCATTGAAAGAAGAGATATCTTGTAACATATGTGTAGACTGATAGGGTGGAGGAGGTCATTCAAATACACTCAATTGACTGCCAGTTTTTAAACAAATAATTCATTCTTGTTTATAATTATTATCTTTCCATATTTTCTTAAAATATGCTTTTGTCTTGGGATTTTTATGAAATGTTTAGTTTGGTTTTCAAATATTTAAAAAAATATTCTCAAGTAAAATGTTGTTGTTAGGTGTCATTGAGTTGGTTCTGACTCAGAGCAACACTATGTAAGACAAAATGAAACACTACCCGGTCCTATGCCATCCTCACAATCCTTGCTAAGCTTGAGCCCATTGTTGCAGCCACTGTCAGTCCATCTCATCGAGGCTCTTCCTCTCTTTCTCTGACCCTCTACTTTACCAAGCATGATGTCCTTCTCCAGGGAGTGGTCCCTCCTGATAACATGTCCAAAGTACGTGAGACACAGTCTTGTCATCCTTGCTTCTAAGGAGTATCCTGGCTGTACTTTTTCCAAGACAGATTTGTTAGTTCTTCCATCAGTCTATGGTGTATTCAAAATTCTTTGCCAGCACCATAATTCAAGGGCATCATGTCTTCTTTTGTCTTCCTTGCTCATTGTCCAGCTTTCACATGTATAAGAGACGATTGAAAACACCATGGTTTGGGTCAGGTGCACCTTAATCCTTAAAGTCACATCATTGCTTTTTAACACTTTAAAGAAGTCTTTTGCAGCAGATTTGCCAAATGCAATGTGTCCTTTGATTTCTTGACTGCTGCTTCCATGGGTGTTGATTATGGATCCAAGTAAAATGAAATCCTTCACAACTTCAATCTTTTCTCCTTTTATCATGATGTTGTTTATTGGTCCAGTTGTGAGGATTTTTTTCTTTTTTTATGTTGAAGTGTAATCCATACTGAAGGCTGTGGTCTTTGATTTTCATCAGTAGGTGCTTCGAGTCCTCTTCACTTTGAGCAAGCAAGGTTGTGTCATCTGCATAATGCAGGTTGTTAATGAGTCTTCCTCCAGTCTCCAATCCTGATGCCACATTCTTCTTCATATGATCATGCTTTTTGAATTATTTGCTCAACATACACATTGAAAAAGTATGGTGAAAGGATACAGTCCTGACACACACCTTTCTTGACTTTAAATCATGCATTATCACCTTGTTCTCTTCAAATGCCTGCTTCTTGGTCTAATTTCAGGTTCCTAATAAGCACAATTAGGTGTTCTGGAATTCCCAATCTTCACAATGTTATCCATAATTTCTTATGATCCACACAGTGGAATGCCTTTGCATAGTCAATAAAACACAGGTAAACATCTTTCTGGTATTCTCTGCTTTCAGCCAGGATCCATCTGACATCAGCAATATCTTTTCTTCTGAGTCCTCTTCTGAATCTGGCTTGAATTTCTGGCCGTTCCCTGTCGATATTCAGCTGCAGCTACTTTTGAATGATCTTCAGCATAATTTTATTTGCATGTGATATTAATGATATTGTTCAATAGTTTCCACATTCTGTTGGATCACATTTCTTTGGAACGGGTACATATATGGATATTTTCCAGTCAGTTGGCCAAGTCACTATCTCCCAAATTTCTTGGCATAGATGAGTGAACACTTCCAGTACTGCATCTGTTTGTTGAAACATCTCAGTTGGTGTTCTGTCAATTCCTGAAGCCTAGTTTTTCGCCAGTGCCTTCAGTGCAGCTTGGACCTCTTCCTTCAATACCACTGCTTCTTGATCATATGCTACCTCCTGAAATGGTTGAACGTCAACTGGTTCTTTTTGGTACAGTGACTTTGTGTATTCTTTCCATCGTCTTTTGATGCTTCCTGCATCATATAATATTTTCTCTGTAAAATTCTTCACTATTGCAACTTGAGGCTTGAATTTTTTCTTCAGTACTTTCAGCTTGAGAAAAGCTGAGCATGTTCTTCCCTCTTGGTTTTCTATCTCCAGGTCTTTGCACATTTCATTATACTTTGTCTTCTCTAGCTGCCCTTCAAAATCTTCTGTTAATCTCTTTTACCTCATCATTTCTTCTTTTCTCTTTAGCTACTCTATGTTCAAGAATAAGTTTCAGCGTCTCTTCTGGCATCCGTTTTGGTCTTTTCTTTCTTTCCTGTCTTTTTAATGACCTCTTGCTTTCTTCATATGTGATGTCCTTGATGTTTTTCTACAACCTGTCTGGTCTTCGATCATTAATGTTCAGTGCATCAAATCTGTTCTTGAGATGTCTCTAAACTCAGGTGGGATATACTCAAGGACATACTTTGTTTCTCATAAACATGTTCTATTTTTCTTCATCTTCAACTTGAACTTACATATGAGCAATTGTTGTCTGTTACCTGTTTGGCCCTTGGCTTTCTTCTGACTAATGATATTGAGTGTTTCCATCATCTCTTTCCACAGATGTAGTTGATTTGATTCCTGTATAGTCCATCTGGTGAGGTCCACATGTATAATTGCCATTTGTGTTGTTGAAAAAAGGTATCTGCTGTGAAGAAGTCGTTGATCTTGTGAAATTCTATTATGTCTTCTCCAGTGTCATTTCTGTCACCAAGGCCATAATTTCCAACTACCAATCTTTCTTTGTTTCCAACAGTCACATTCCAATCGTCAGTGATTATCAATGTATCTTGACTGAACGTTTGATCAATTTCAGACTGCAAAAGTTGCTAAAAATCTTCAATTTCTTCATCTTTGGCCTTAGCGGTTGCTGCGTAGATTTGGATAATAGTCTTATTAACTGGTCTTCCTTGAAGGCATATGGATATTATCCCATCACTGACAGCATTGTACTTCAGGATCAATCTTACAATGTTCTTTTTGATGATGAACACGATGCCAGTCCTCTTCAATTTGTCTTTCACTGCTATTCCTAAGGTTTTCACTAGCCAATTTTTCAGAAGTAGACTCTCAGTTTCTTCTTCCTAGTCTGTCTTAGTCTTACCACATGTTGACAAGTAAAATAGAAACAGCTTTTTTATGTGTTTGGTGTCATTAATAACCATTAAGTGTTTTAATTTTTTTTTAAATTATATTCCTAGGAAGGCAATGCTTATGAGAATTCACTTAACATAATGCTACATTAACACTTTCACAGAGACTATTCTTTAGTTCCTCCACAAGAAAATTATATACCGTGTGCCATATGTTCCAGAAACACCTGGAGCCAACATGAATGAAAAGCATTTCATTAGAAGCACCATGTCAGTTATGTATAACTCTTCTTCTCTCACTTGATTTGAATTTGCCTTTAACTAGACGGATCATATATTCAGGTTTGCCTTGATGCCTTGGTGTAATTATAAACAACTTTCACTTTCACCCTTAAAAATGTCTCATATTGTATGTCTCATTATATGGCCATCCTTTTGTGAAATAGGTATGTAACAAATCTATGAATCACTGGTTACAGGCAAGTAACTATGTACACCTGGGAAAGATATAGGGATAAGCCCTCAAATGTCAAACTTTATTAGTATGTATATTTTGCATCAGTATATATCAAGCATATTTTCTTAATTTTGGAGGAACAAGGAGATATAAGCTATCATATTAATAAACTCTGAATTAGCCCTTATATCACATTAAGCAAATATGGAGTGCATATGAGGATTGAAACAATACACTAACATTGATGAAGGATATAAATTACCTCCATGCCTCTACAATAGTATTGATCACTTCCTCCCTGTTATATATGCCCATAAATTCCCTTGACATAAGCCACCAACCATTTCAACATAAGGGGAAATAACTTGAAAGAAGAAAATTTTGGAAAATCTAAACCTCTGAAAATGAAGTGAGTTCCTTGCTTTTTGAAGCTTTGAATTAGAGATCTGTACACCTTGCATTGGGCAAATCTACTGCAGAAGATCTCTTTAAAGTGTTGAACAGTGAGAGGTGGAGCCAACATTGTCACTATAGACAGAAGCACCACACTGTCCCTCCAAAGCAAAGACCCAAACAACTAAGTAAAACAGAGACAGACGTCAATCCTGGAACCCTAAGCATCAAATGAAGAGATAAAGAACTCAACCAAGCACCAAATCAAATAAGAAACTGACAGAGAACAGAGAGTGAGGAGAGATACAGACTGGAGGTCCCCTATCAGCTAATGCAGCATGGATCTGCCATCTTGCGCTCTTGTCAGAGATCGGCGAATAGGGAATATGGGAAAGCAGCTTCATAGAGCTCCCACCAGGAGACAGAGCACCCACTGGACCTGCCCTGCTGCATATATCTGAGTGACTGACCCTGCCCATTGGACAAGGTGGTAAGAAGTGTTATGCCCACAGATGAGCAAACAACAAAGAGTGCACAGACCGCCTGCTTAGACATAACCAAATAAAACAAAAAAGCAGGGTGAAACAGACAAATCTACAATCAATAAATGAAGAACATAACTACTGAATGTCCTGAAGACAGCAGACAATATCAAAAAACAACAACAACAACAACAAAAAAAAAAACAGGACAGGATGGTTCCATAGACGTCCAACATAAAACACCAGATGATCTTCCACTAGAAGAAAAGGCACTGGAACTACCTGATAAGGAATTCAAATCTCTAATATTCAGAGTTATCCAAGAGTTGAAGGAAAAAGCAGACAAAAATGAAGAAAAAATAGACAAAATCATGGAAAAGGCAGACAGAGTCATGGAAAAGACAGACAAAACAATGGAATAATTCAGAAAAATGATACAGGAACAAAATTTCAAAATAAATTCACAGCTAGAAATCATACAAAAACAACAATTAGAAATCCAAAAGATAAACAACAAGATTTCAGTGGACAGTGTCATAGAAAGTTGGAAGAGCAGGTTTGAAATGATGGAAGGAAGACAAGATCAGTGAAATTGAAGACAAACACTTGGATACATCTTTGTTTGAGGAAAAATCAGAAAAAAAGAACAAGGAAAAATCAGAAAAAAAGAACAAAGAAAAATGAAGAAACCCTGAGAATGATGTGGGATATAATCAAAGCAAAAATTTTTGAGTGATCAGAATTCCAGAACAGGGGGATAAAACAGAAAACACAGAGAGGGTCATTGAAGAATTGCTGACAGAAAACTTCCTTAATATCATGAAAGATGAAAAGCTGACCATCCAAGAAGCACAATGAACCCCATATAGGATAGACCCCAAAATAAATTATTTAATGTACCATGGACTGTCAAAAAAATGAACAAATCTGTGTTGGAAGTATAGCCAGAATGCTCCTTAGAAAGAAGGATGGCAAGACTTCATCTCATGTATTTTAGACATGAGATCAGAAGGGACCAGTCCCTGGAGAGGGACATCATGCTTGATAAAGTAGACAGTCAGGGAAAATGAGAAAGTCCCTCAATGAGGTGATTGACACAGTGGCTACAGTGATGGACTCAAGCATAGCAGCAATTGTGAGGATGCCACAGGACTGGACAATGTTTCGTTCTGTTGTTTGTAGGTTTGCTATGAGTCAGAGCTAAATCAATAACACCTAACAACAACAACACCATCATACTGGCTTTCCACTAAAATAAATAGCAAAGTATTAAATGTATATTATTGCATTCTGCAAAAGCCTTTTTTTTCCCAAGTCCTTTCCTCCCAAAAAGTGTTGAATTAGTAATGTCTTTAAAGATAAGCAACATGTATGTACAGGAAACTCTTTTATTCTATAACACAATATTTTTGTAGTATGGCCACATGTAGCATAAATATTTCATTCTCATTTTCAGCTCACTATATCACTCCATTCCAAGCACAGTGATTTGATGTTTCTCCAGTTCTGCCATTATCTCCCCCATTACATTTTACCATTACCTTGTCAATATCCTTCGATTCCATGCTTTCCCTGTTTATTCTCTGATCATCTTTCTCTCTACACCTTCCCACTGACTATCTTGTTATCCGACGTTTTGCATTTACAATAGTAAAAAATCTAATATCGTACTATTTTGTGCATTAATAATGTACATCTGGCAGTAACAAATGCTGAGGTGTGAGATGAGACTAACGCTGGCTTTGATGGTTAAGGTTATGTGTCACCTTGGCTGGGTCATGATTCTCAATGGTTTAGAAGTTCATATTGATATAACTTGCCAGTTATGTAATGGTGTAGCTTGGCAATTGTGTAATGATGTAACTTGGCAGATATATAATGATGACTTGGCAGTTATGTAATGATGTAGTCATCCTCCAATTTGTGATATGATATGGTCATTCTCCATTTTTGCATATATTTCATATAATGACCTGATGTTTGGAACTTAACCATGCAATAAGTGAGGAGAGGGTGTATATATTATACATATGTATGTATGTGTATATATATATTCACACAGGTTCCAACTTGCTTTTCCTCTGGAAAATGAGATCCCTCTAAGTGAGTACACTGTGACTATCCCTTTCCACACATAGTTGACCTCTCTCTCATAATTACTTTTTGCCCTACTGAATAAAAATCTATTGTTCATATTTTCAACTTTTAAAAGTACATTACATTTTGTATCTACTTCAAAATGGCCAAATTAATCTATATTGTTTGAGGATATAAATGAAAATGTGATTAAGCAATAAAGAGAAGTAAGGAAATAATAACTGTATAAATTAGAATAGGTTATTTTTGTAGAGGTAAAGAGTAGCAGGGTAGTTTCTAGGGTGCCAGATAAGTTATTTTCTTTGTCAAAGGATAGATAACCTGGTGTTTGTTTGCTTTGCAATCATTTGTTAAAGTTTACATATGTTTGCCACATAAAATACAGAACACCCAGCTAAATGTGAATTTCAGGTAAATTAATATACACACACACATATGCAATATTTGGGAGATATATATCTGCAAATATTACGTAGGAAATACAGTTGTTATATATATGGATATCCCTGGATGGCGCAAATGTTTAATGTGCTTGGCTGTTAATCAAAATTTTGGCAGCTGGAGTCCACTCAGAGGCACCTGGGAAGATAGGTCTGACAAACTACTTCCAAAAAATCAGTCATTGAAAACCCTATGGAGCACAGTCCCACTCTATGAGTTGTAATCAACTCGATGACAACTCTGTGGGTGTGTGTGTTTATATGTGTGTGTGTGTATACATATATATTCAAAGAAGTCCTGTTTTAGTTAAATATATATTCAATGTGTAATATATATTTTCAAATATTGCATGCCTATGTGCTTCTTTGATTATTATATTATAAAAATTTTAAAGCATTAATGAACGTCATAACTATTGTCATAAAACCTAGAACATCATGTGAACAAGAATAAAATTCTGTAGAGTTGAAGCAAAGACTCTAAGGCCCAATGACACAATTTAAAACAAAGTTGAAATGACATAATAATTTCCTTTTAGTAATGGTTAAAAATAATCAAATATGAAGATATGGAGATACTGGAAATGGTCAAAGCAAGGTGCCCAATATCCATTTTTATCACTTTATCCAGTGGTTGTAACATTGTATTTGGCAAGATCTACCCTAAGCCACATACCCAACTGGTCAATGAGTTCCTCGTCTCTGTTTCTGAATAATAAAGCAGAATATGGTGGTATAATATCATTGACTTTGGTGTGATAAATCATATACTGAGGTCCCAGCATTTCCACCTGTCATCTGTATGACCTTAGTCTTGAAACAGTCATTTATGTAAGCTTCCCTTAGTCTGTTTCTTTATTTGAAAAATAGGATAAAATCACAGTTCTGCTGTGAGGCTTAAGTAGTTAAGTGAAGAACATTTTGGAAATTGATAAATTCCTATAAAACATAAGTTGTATACAAATAAAGTAACATTCCACTGCAGCTAGAGAGGTAAATGCAATGATTAATGCATTGTAATTCCAAAGGATAATGGAGAAAAAAAGTCAATTATGTGAAAATCCCAGCCTTGATTTCTTACAAAATATCAAACAGTAAAGGGTTTCTGGTACAAACTCCCTGCATTTTTAGTTCACAGAAACTGAAAATATCCTGCCTCTAGTGAAGCTACATAGAAGGATTAAATACCCACAGATAATCCATATAATCCATTATTTCTCTAATCAAAATACATATCATTTTCTATTCTCTTCACTTTAAACACCAAACTATTGCAGTGCAATCTGAGTCAACAATACTGAATTCATAAGAATGGCTAATGAGAATGTTAATTGCTTTCTACAGAAAATCAGTGATTTAAAATGTTTTGTAGAGGTAATTATATGTATCTATATAATCTGAGGCATTAAAATGCCTTGAATTGGGATACAGAGAATGCTGTGATCAAGAGTGCATTACAATACTAACTAATTCTAGAAAGTGGTTGATAACAGAGATTGAGAATTAGCTGATGTCAACTATCCAAAAATTTCCTTTCTAACTCTTCATCCTCTGTCCATTTTTCCTCAGCAATCGTAGTACTTTTTATTACCCTGAGGCGCAGCAAAAAAGAACACTTGATCATTTCAGAGGAGGATGTGCGGGAGAACGTGGTCACCTATGATGACGAGGGGGGCGGAGAAGAAGACACTGAGGCCTTTGACATCACAGCCTTGAGGAATCCATCCGCTGCTGAGGAGCTTAAGTACCGACGAGACATCAGACCTGAAGTGAAACTCACTCCCAGGCACCAGACATTGTCCACCCTGGAAAGTATAGATGTTCAGGAATTTATTAAGCAAAGACTGGCAGAAGCAGACCTAGACCCCAGCGTCCCTCCTTATGACTCTCTTCAGACCTATGCTTATGAGGGCCAGAGATCAGAAGCTGGGTCTATCAGCTCGCTAGATTCAGCAATGACGCAATCAGACCAGGATTATCACTACCTTGGAGACTGGGGTCCTGAGTTTAAAAAGTTAGCCGAACTCTATGGAGAAATAGAATCTGAAAGAACAACTTAGGGGGTCGATTCCTGAAATCATGTAGAATTTGCTTCCTGAACATGTGGAGATACAGCCTCAGCAATGGCAAGGAAGAAGTGTGGGAATAGTACTTGGAACTGAGCAAGCTGTACACCGCTACCATAGAAACAAGTGCCCTTCTCATGATTGAAACTGAGTGATTTAAATTGGAAGAAAGTCAAATTTAAAAAAAAGAGAGTAAAGAGAAAAAAAATGCTATTGTTTCTTGTGTATATTTTCAATTGCTCAATAAAGTCTGTGGTACTGTTTAATTATGAATACCTGAATTAAGCCAAACAATGACATTCGTTTCAATATTTTGCGATTATTTTTCAAAACAAAACTAAACCAATCGGCTTATAATCTCTGATGTCTATGATTTCCAGGGGTGGCAGACTGCAAAATGAAACCTCTCTTTCCACTTTTCTGGGTAGACTCTTAAGACCCACGCTCTGTTATTGTGATAGATCTTATATACCGCGTCTTGTGTTTAAATCCCATGAGGTGTCCCCAGTATACCAGGCCACTCCGTCATGGGCTTGTATGTACAATTTCCCTTTGCCCTCCCCACTTCTTTTCTCCACACAAAATGGATGGAGCATGGGGATTTGCTGCCTGCACTGTAATGTATGCAACTTCTGTGCACTACTTGTGCACTAGACTGCTCTCTCTGTCCCACCTCACCCCTTTTTATTTCAACAGGAGAGCTCTGCTTTTTTAAACGGATAGAATGAATAGTTTAAGACATACTCAGAGAAGCTGCTATGTCAGGGAAAGATTTAATCTTAAAAATAGCTACAAATACTCTCCTGTACGAAACAGTGGGGAACTCTTTTATCTCATTGCTTTTAGTAGATTTCAATCAGAAATTTTGATCATTCCTGTATCTGGAACTAGCTGTCATAAATTCGCTGACTGGTTTATAGTTAAGCCTAATTTGCTTATTGATATCATGGGCAGTCATCATAAATATGTACTTAACACAAAAACTATGTAGTCTAAGAGGCTATCTTCTAGTTTGCATACACTTTATATACTCATAAAATCTCTGGGTGCTGAGCTACTAACCAAACGTTGGCAGTTCAAATCCACCCAGAGGCACCGTGGAAGAAAGACCTGGTGATCTACTTCCGAAAGATCACAGCCATTGACTACTCTATGGAGTGCAGTTCTACTCTGAGACACATAGGTTCGCCATGAGTTGAAATTGCCTTGATGGCACTTTTTTTTCTTTTTAACACAGGTTCGGGCTTTCCTGTCTAACTTACTCATTTTCTCTTATGCATTTGAGAAAATATGTAGGACAAGGAGCAAGAAAATAGGAGTTACATATTTGTTAGCCTTGAACATATCCCTGAATCTCTGAGTTTTTCGGTTCAAAACTGCAAGATAGAAATGAGAATGCCTTCCCTGCCTACCTCACAGGGTTGTTGTGAGGATAAAACGAGCATCTGTAAAAATGCTTTGCCAACTGCCAAGTGCTCTGTTATATAAGGTTGGCAGACACTAATTTTCTAATTCTATTGGCTTAAAAATATATATTTAAATACATTTTGCACAAAATATATTATCCATGAAACTTCAACAGTGAAGCTACTGCTCAGTCTAAATATGTAAAACGAAGTATACTTATTTTAACATTTTTCTAAGCAAGCTAATTTTCTTCAAATTTCTTGTTTTGTTTTTTTCAAAATTGTTTTAGATAATATTTTCATTGTTGTTGCTGTTGGACTTGAAATAAGAATTCATAGCGCTCTGGTCTTATTTCCCCAAAGTGACCACAACTATGTATTTCAGATAAATTGCAATTTTAAAACCTATAAAGTAAGAATAATTTAGAGGAATTTTTTTTCCCCTTTTCTCTTAGCTTATCATAATCTGGTATTCCCAAAAGTTATAAGACATTTTCTTTCTGACTCTACCTGTTTGCAAAATTTTGAATGTTGCCCCTGTTTGCAACTGCCCTGTGCTATCATATCACAGTTATGAGGTATGGGAAGTAGGTGAGTTTGATTTGAATAATTCTCAGTTTGTGTTTTAAACCTGAGGAATAAAATGCAATTTAAACTTTTGCAACATTTTAGCTTTCCAAATATTGCTTTATCATTTTTCATATCATAATGATGTACACTCTGGTGTAAAGCTAAGTCTAAAGAGACTTTCAGGGGTTTTGGGAAATAATCTCTGGATACACATACACTGATTATGCTAATGCCAGTCTACATTCACCCTCGAAGGTAAACCACTGGAGACCTACTGTGGATTCTGGTGTTTTGATTCTCCTATTCAAATAGGACCAGAAAGCCCAGGTTCTGGAAGTCTATTAGGCTTTTGGATTTTGATTACTTATAAATTATCCATTGTCATTTTTTAAAAAATTTTACCTGGCAACTTTACAGATCAGAGTTTTGAAGACGAAAATGCATGTATACTTATTTATTTCGAAGTCAAGGTCTTTGGCATGGTTCTGAGTACTAAAATATTTTTTTGATTTTGTAGGACAAAGCACTACAGATCCATCTATTTTTAATTATATATTATAATGATAATGGCTTGCTTCTAAGCACCTGACATTAAATCAAAATATGAAGGCAAAAATGAAGCCATGGTAGTCAGGAAATACTGTTTCCATGTTTATTTAGTTTAAAATTTTGTTAACGAAAACACTCAAATACTACCAAATATTATTTTTTATATGAACTCTGAAACTGGCCAACTACATTATTATTTTTAGTATTGATTAGGTCTCATATTCTTTATTCTACTACTTTGAATCAAGAAAACAATGTCAACATATAAACGCTTTGAAATGGTCTGAAGTCATTAAACACTCAATACCTTAGTTTTAAAACTCCAGATTATCAGTGTTAGAATAAAGTTTTCTTAGAGTTTAGTGAGCCAAGGGTTTGCACATCAACTATAAGCGTTCATTGGCTACAAATAATCAGTTATGAAATCAAATGTCACTGATGTCACTCAGCACATTTTGTAAGCCTTAGTTGACATTTGTAGACCTAAATAAAATATAACTTTGAAATCAATCTACTTCTTTCTAATAAAATAATATTCTACCGTCAGAACCTGTGCAAAATGGTGGTTGCTAAATTAGATGAAATTTGAATGGGTATGACAGTGCTTTTATCCAAGATGTTTCTTATCAGAATTTATACATCCCAAACATTCTTTCTGCAAACACTGAGAATTTGATAGGCATTGCAAAAATCATTAAAGTCTTATCATCAGAAATTCTTTCTATGACAATCTGTTCTATGCAGATTTGAAGAGGAAATTTAAGAAGAAATGATCACTAATATTTAAGCTCTCTACACAGTCAAGTTTGACTTTCCTATAACTTAGTGCAAGAAGGACAATATTCTGAAAGAAATTGCATTCACTTAACCACCCACTGAAATACACACACATATATACACATTCTTTACACACACAGATATTTAAAGACTATGTGGAGAGTAAAAGAATATTCATAACAGGAAGTATCTGGGTATTGATATGATCCAAATATGTGACGTATATAAAATTCTAGTATCTACCATATGGACTATTCACCTAGAAAGTAGAGAAATTTTTTTGGTCTTTTTCTTTTTTCATCCAGTCTCAGTCTAACCTTCAGTGCTGGCAATGTTAGGAGGTTCTTCACAGATGTGGTTACACAAAGAGCAAACAAAATTATCACAAAATAATAAAGTTGATGTCACGGGGCAGCTATTAAATACTACCAAGTCCTTTAACTTAGATACTTAGTGTACTACAATTTAGTCAGAAATTTCAGCAAAGGAGAGAAGAATATTCAAACCACAATTTTCAGCACTGTAGAAAGTTTTAAATACACAAAATAGTCATTGTTTTGTTTGTACTTACAGACATACACCCAAAAGTTTGACTTTTTGTTCCTTTTCAGTTTAGCTGAGTATATAGGGGAAACAAACAGAAATTCAGGTAGAATCAATTCATTTCAGCAGACGTCAAGAACAGCCAGTTACCTGAGCATGGTAATCAGGAGATCTGGGCCTTTTGGGTAAGTCTTCATCAGCCTATTAGGGTGCATCGCACTTGATCTGCTCTTTAGCACATCCATAATCTGTAACTGTTTATTCTAGAAAGAGTGGCTAGTAACGTGTTTCAAGCTAAAATTGTGCTTAACCACTAGGTATGTGAATGTTCAATTGAACTTATTTGGCTTTCGAGGTCAGGAATAGAACCAATCTCAGAACAGTCGTTTGGAGATATGTAACTCAAATGCAAATCGTCTTTTTTTTTTTTTTTTAGTCCTTTAGGATTAAAGACAAATCAAATATTATCTGAAGGAAACAAAACCAAGTAACTTATTATCTACTTCATTCTGCAGAAGGTAAATTTTTTTTGAAATATCGGGTTAGAAATCACATAAACCATACAGCCAAAAGTAGCTCACAACAATTTGAAGATAATACTAGCACAGAATCCACTCATTTTTTCAAAGTTTGTAAATACACCATTTTAAAAGGAAAAATATTAAATGCAACACTTTTTAACATGTTACATGTTCGTACTTTGACTAGCACCAATGAAAGATGTAATGAGGCGTTATTTTAATAAAGGAGGAGATTAGCGGAAACCAGAACACATTCTTCTTTTAAGAATTTATCCAAAAGAACCAACAACAACAAAATATTATCTTAGTCTAGTGAAGCGATGGTTGTATTCAACCACTTTGCTGACTCTACAGAAGTGAAGGATTTTATTTATACCCTTCAACACTGCCAAGAAATCAAAACCTATTTTGGTAATGATTATTTTTAAAATTCTTAAGTAAAAGTGAATGGAGAAAATGGTATTTATATCCTGTGAAGAAGGCATATGCCATTTATACAATGAATTCATTGAATGGTTCTGTCTTACTGCTCAGCAATACAGGCTTTGGGAATAAGAAAATAGGCCATAATATTTAGTGTCATTCTAATAATTTCATCAAGGCAATTTTTCTTATGTCAAAAAGCATCAAATTCCTACTCTAAATCATCTACTAGGATTTTCAAAGAGCTGTTGCGACTGCTTTGGTACATTCTAACATTTATTATTTGACTAAGGTCCTTTAAACTCTCACTATATGTAATATGGGAGCCCTGGTAGTGAAGTGGTCAAGGGTGCAGCTGCTAACCAAAAGGCTGGCAGTTTGAATCCACCAGCCACTCCTTGGAAACCCTATGGGGCAGTTCTGCTTTGTCCTATAGGGTCACTATGAGTCGGAATTGACTCGACAGCAATGAATATATGTAATAAGACACTATTTCAGACACAGAGAGGAATAGTGCAAGAACGTTTCAGTGATGGGTGTGATCATCAGGGAAATTTGAAATCCTTTTGAGAGTTAGCATCTGCACATAAAAAGCTAAGGAAAGTGTAATCAAAGGTAAAAAATGGCAGGTGATTTAGAAGAGACTCAAATACAATATTGAAGATAACAGGAACACATTAAAACTGTGCTGATTATGTGCTACATTTGATCTGCTCTTACAGAAAAGGAAGACTGTCGAGGGAGATAGAAGTGGAGGGAGCAGCTTAAGCAAATGTCCAGAGGTAGATTATTCTATATGGACTGTAGAGTTTACACAAAGATATAATGATAAAATAAGATGTTAAGGGAAGTTGAATCTAGATTTTATATGATTGAATGGAATTTATTATTTAGCAAATTCCATTGAGTTTTTTATTGTATTTATTTTTCCTAAGTAGGACATTGACCTTGGTCTGACATCTCATTTAGTAAGCTGTATCTTCCATTAATGTATGTCATCCATTAAAGATATAGCAAAGATATACCAAAGGATTAAAGGAAGATGCTAGAAGGATGCATACTTAAAATAGAATATTAGAGTATTTTAATCATATTTAAAAAATAAAAATTAATACTTGATAAATATTCCTAAAAGGTTAAAAAAAGGACAGGAAAAATAGAAATCAGGCAAATAATAAAATTTTATATGAGGAATCACTTCCCTTATCGAATTTGAGGATGTAGATAGAGGTCATAGGTAATGTATACACTTCAGTTTTGATTGTTAGAGACATAGAATTTTAATAATCTATTCACTCTAATGAAAATAAGGGCAACACATATACTCTACAAAGGCTTTCCACAGTGTGGACCATCACAAATTACGGATAACGTTTCGAAGAATGGGAATTCCTGAATACTTAATTGTGCTCGTGAGGAACCTAGTACACAGATCAAGAAGCAGTCGTTCAAACAGAACAAGGGGAAACTGCATGATTTAAAGTCAGGAAAGGTGTGCGTCAGGGTTGTATCCTTTCACATACTTATTCAGTCTGTACACTGAGCAAATAATCTGAGAAGCTTGATTATATGAAAAAGAACGGGGCATCAGGATTGCAGGAAGACTTTTTAACAACCTGCGTCATGGAGATGACACAACCTTGACTGCTGAAAGTGAAGAGGACTTGACGCACTTACTAATGATCAAAGACCACAGCCTTCAGTATGAATTACACTTCAGCATAAAGAAAACAAAAACCCTCACAACTGGACCAATAACCAACATCATGATAAATGGAGAAAAGATTGAAGTTGTCAAGGATTTCATTTTACTTGGCTCTACAATCAATACTCATGGAAGCTGTAGTCAGGAAATCAAAGGACACATTTCATCAGGCAAATCTGTTGCAAAAGACCTCTTTAAAGTGTTCAAAAGCAAAAATGTCACCTTGAAGACTAACGTGCACGTGACCCAAGCCCTGGTATTTTCAATCACCTCATACGCATGCGAAAGCTGGACAATGAATAAGGAAGACCAAAAAAAAAATTGATGCCTTTGAATTATGCTTTTGACAAAAAATATTGAATATACATACCATGGACTGCTAAAAGAACGAATAAATCCGTCTTGGAAGAAGTGCAGCCAGAATGCTCCTTAGAAGCAAGGATGGTAAGACTACGTCTCACATACTTTGGTCATGTTATCAGGAGGAATCAGTCCCTGGAGGAGGATGTCATGCTTCTTAAGGCAGAAGGTCAGTGAAAAAGAGGAAGACCCTCAAGGAGATGTATTGACACAGTGACTGCTACAATGGGCTTAAGCATAACAACAATTGTGAGAATGGCGTAGGACGAGGCACTGGTTCATTCTGTTGTACATAGGGTTGCTATGAGTTGGAAGCGAGTGGACAGCACCTAACTACAACAACATATACTTTTAAGAACAATATTTATTCATACTAATTTACTCTTAACTGATTTAAATGCTTCTATCTTCTATAATCATTGTTTTAAGTACAAAATACTTATGGAAAAAAATTTCTTCAAATACCAAAGACCTAACTGATGTCTTATTAAAATTATATTAATTATTTTATTATAAAATATTTTTAGTACGTTGTGAGCACAAGGATGTCACGTACTTCAGTGTTTCATGATTTACTAATTCACCTTTAGATTTACTTTCAAAACAATTTGGTAATATGACAAGTACATTTAGTCTGAAAACATTACTTTTATATCTTCTGTTTCTCACTTTCTCATGTTTCATATTTACTTGTCTTTTTTTTTTTTACAACCCTTGAAAAGCTATGTTTGAGTAACTTCTATAGTTCATGTATTTTTTAAAACAAGTTCAAGACAATGTTTTTCCGAATTAGAAAGCAGTTACCATGTTATTTTCAGGGTCTTGATTTTCAACACCTTTTCTCCCCTTTGTCACTAATCATGCTCTTCTTTACCAAAAAGCAATAAAAGAAAATTCCATTCCAAAAAATACTCTGTGACAGTCCTTTGAGGTTTCATTCCATGATGTGGTCTTGTTTCGTAGTTCTTGTAACACTGTAGATTTTCCAGTCTCCTTGAAGTGATCTTGTGTTCATTCTTCCAAAGATAACTGGAGGGAAAAGTTATTTTTGTCAGTGTGCAATTTATTTTAAATGGCTTTGATAATTTCATAAGCCATTGAAGTTATAGCTGAAACTAGAAGATTGTTTTTCCCTTTACAAAGCTTTTTCAGTATTATGTTTTTAAGCTTAATTTATAAATAAAATCTTTAAAAAATGGGTATAATTTTAACCATTCCTTTTCTTCACTTAGAAGAAAATTTAGAAAAATGTTTTTCCTGGAGACTTAGAGGAAAATTTAGAAAAACTTTTTTCCTGGAGATCCCAACCCAAAAAAACCACTGCCATCGAGTTGATTCCGACTTATAGCGCATCTGGCTGCTAACCAAATGTTTTTTCCTGGAGAGCAGCACTGAATAACTCTACCAAGTGTCATCACATAAATGATGTTTTCCCTATTAAATTGCACATAAATTTAAACACCATGAATAATATTCATCACACAATGCTAATAAAATACAATTAGTATATCAATAAAATAACCATGATTACAAAAAAAATCTTTTACATGTATCTTCTAGTTTAGGTTGAAGGCAATGCTTAAATATCTTCTAATTTGCATTTAGTTAAATTGTCCCAAGAATATGATTTCCAGGACATGGAAAGAAATGCTCTCTCTCCCTTGCCTTCCACTAACACTCATCATTATGTCTTTCCCGTGCCCCGCCTTAGGTTAGTCAACTCTCCCACCATCCTTTGCTGCCTCAGTTTCAGTTTGAGAGAATAAGTGAATCCAGAAAATGTTTTATGGGGACATATAGTGTTGATAAAATGAGTTCGCTACTCAGCTTTCTTGATTCTCAATCAGTATCCTGAATCACAATACAGAATTGGACAATATTAGCAAACAAACAAAAATCTACATGTAGATCAATGGGGAAGATGAATCTAGAATTCTAGAATTTAGAACATGTAGTCCAGATTACGTGAGTATAACCACTTGTGTAAGTTTAAATATCACAGAGTCTTCATTTAATTCCCCTTAATGCTAAAGTAGACATGATAATATCTTTATACTTACCTAACAGAGATGTTATGAATACCAGATAGCATTGTGTGTGTGTGTGTGTGTGTGTGTGTGTGTAAAACACAGAAAAGAGTAAAGTTCTAGACAAATTGCATGGTTTTATTAACACAGCTTCTTCATTGCTCCCTCAACCTCTGCCAACCTCTGGCCTCAGAGAATTGTGACTTGGGTTATATATTAATTATAATCAAGGCTTTGTAAAGTTTCACTGTAGGATAAGCATAGAGATGTATTTTTCATTTAACCAGGTGTGGAAAAGAGCCTTTCTTGCATCAGTTCATTTGATCCCTCTACCGAGGTCAGAGGAAAAGAAAATCTCTATTTCACTGTATGATTGGATTTCCTTCTACAATTTTAGTAAAGAAAAATCTAAGTATAAGGTTAACTAATACATTAAAATTGTATTATGACTTATATTTTCCCTTTACTTATTTCCTCTCTACTTCAGAATCCTCTTTATTTAAAAAAAAGTTTCATTTGATTATAAAATATAGTAGCGATTCCTCCTCATGATTTTTGTAGAAAAAATAATTGAAAATTTAGAGCAAGAATATTTGCACATATATAAGAACTCTTAAAATTCAAGAGAAAGAAAATTCATTAGCATAGTCATAAAATATGTTTTACCTAATTAGTGAGACACACTTTTATGGTGACAATTGAATCTAACCTACAACCTCAGTTAAAGACTTATGTTTGTATTTAAGAAGACTTTGAATAAAATAAAAGTGTTTTGTTTAGGATCTACTTTTTCACCTGCTAGGCAAAAATTCATGTGTAGAAATTTAATATTCTACAGAGAGGAAGATAAATAATTTGCTTTAGTTAAAAAAAAAAAAAAAAAAAAACCTTCTCTTTGAGGACGTTAATATCAGCATATTTTATTATTTTCCTACAGTAACTAAAAATCCGAAGACAGGTCTTGTAAACAAGAGTGCATTTTGAGAAACTCTCCCCTGTATCCCAACCATACATCAGCCCCTCTCTAGGTAAGTAAAATAACAAAATTCCACACCATTCCCTTTAGCCTTCACAAATCTTATTTTGTCTCAGCAAAGATTTTTGACATCTATGATTCTTCATCGATTCCTCCTAAGTATCCTTCACCAGTTCTTTTCCTCTCTCAGCTTGTAAAAGAATTGTTCTCTCAAGGTTGTATTCGGATCCTACCCTAAGAAGGCAATTGAAGACATTCTATAAACAGATAGAGAATTGTGTTATAAAATTCTAGTGACCATGTGAAGAAGGTGGTGGTAGATGAAAGGAAGTTAGAATATTTGGAGTTAGAGATTTTTCAGATGGCAATGGGAAAACCAAAAATCCTTAAACAGCATTATAGGCCATAAAGACCAGGACGTCACTCTAGGCAGTCACATTTTAATTTATTTATTTATCTATTTATTTGTTTATCTATCTATCTATCTATCATCTGTCTATCCATCCAACCATCCATGCATTCATTCATTCATTTGCTTGCTTGTTTATTTATTTGTTTATGTGTTTGTTTATTTATCTGTTTATTTTTTTAATTGTGCTTTAAGTTAAAGTTTACAATTCAAGTTAGTCTCTCATACAAAAATTTATACATACATTGTTATGTGACCCCAGTTGCTCTCCCGATACTGTGACAGCACACTCTTCCATTCTACCCCAGATTTCCCTTGTCCATTCAACCTGTTCCTAATCCTCTCTGCCTTCTCATCTCGCCTCTAGACAGGAGCTACCCATTTAGTTTCATGTATCTACTAGACCTAAGAAGCACACTCTTCATGAGTATCATTTTATGTCCCATAGTCCATAGGCAGTCACACTTTTAAATAAGAATCGGTCCCCACCAATATACATGGACTGACAAAAGACAGTTTGGCCAATTAAATGGAAACAAAAAACAAAATTTAAAAAAAAAACTGCTGCCATTGAGTCAATTCTGACTCATAGAGACCCCACATGTTTCAGAGTAGAATTGTACTCAATAGGATTTTCAATTGCTGAGATTTTTCAAAAGTAGCTTGCCAGGCATTTCATCTGAGGTGCCTCTAGGTGGATTCAAACTGCCAACCTTTCAGTTAGCAGCTGAGCACCTAACAGTTTATGCCACCCAGGGTTCATTAAATGAGAAAAAGAAGGCTGAAAAGACCAAATCTTTAAGGAATGAAAATGTCTCATATAATCTAAATTGTAACAACAAAAAACTTAAGCAAATCAAAGGACACAATGGCTAATTATTTTCTGTATGACATTTAGAAAACAAACTCCTGGTAATAGTAAAAAACACTCAGTGTAGGTCTCTCTTTAGGAAATCCCACGGTGATAGAGTTTTCAGATACAAACTGACAGGAAAAATAAAGTTACCTAAATATAAAATGGAGAGAAAAAATACAGGACTCAAAACCAAACTATTAAAGAAAGAAACCATCACACTGAGTACATACAGTTTACAGCTGTCTTCAGCCCAGGTCACAGCCCCTAACACAGACCTTTCAGCTAGCACAGAAATAATAGCAAAGTTCATCAATCACATAGGAGTTTTGAATATGTCCTATGCAAACTTTCTGGGGATTTTATTTTCTCCTGCATATTAAACTGATTTCCAGGAAAATATGGTTAAGGAATTTCAACCCTGAGCCATGAATACCCTAAGGCATTTCACAATATTTTGAACTAGAAAAACAGTGCAATTAAGAATGCATAGATACAAATTAAGCACCAGGCAGGGGCAGACTTTCACCTCCTGAAATGGTCAAAGGTCAACCAAGTCTTTTTGGTACAGTGTTTCTGTGTATTCTTCTCATCTTTTGATGCTTCCTGTGTTGTTCAATATTTTGAAAATAGAATCCTTCAATATTGCAACTCAAGGCTTGAATTTTTTTCTTCACTTCTTTCAGCTTGGGAAATGGCAAGCATATTCTTCCTTTTTGGTTTTCTAACTCCAGGTATTTGCACACTTTATTATGAAGAAGATGAAAGCAATACACTGGGTCACTGTACCAAAAAGAATTTGTTCATTTTCAGCCATTTCAGGAGGTACCGTATGATCAAGAACTGATAGTACTGTAGGAAGAAGTCCAAGCTGCACTGAGGTCATTGGCGAAAAACAAAATTCCAGGAATTGATGGAACACCAATTGAGATGTGTCAACAAACAAATGCAGTGCCAGAAGTGCTTACTCATCTATGCCAAGAAATTTTGAGGAGATCTATCTGGCCAACCAACTGGAAGAGATCTATATTTGTGCCCATTCCAAAGAAAGGTGACAACAGAATGCAAAAATTATCAAACAATGTCATTAATGTCACGCACAAGTAAAATGTTGCTGAAGATCATTCAAAAGCAGTTGCCCCAGTACATTCACAGGGGACCTCAAGAAATTCAAGCCAGATTCAGAAAAAGACATGGTATGAGGGATATGATTGCTAATGTCAGATGGATCTTGGTTAAAAGCAGAGAATAACAGAAGGATGTTTACCTGTGCTTTATTGGCTATGCAAAACTATTCAACTGTGGTGATCCTAACAAATTATGGAACACATTGCAAATAATGGGAATTCCAGGACACTTAATTGTGCTCATGAGGAATCTGTTCATAGACCAAGAGGCAGTCATTTGAACACAAGGGGATACTGCATGGTTCAAAACCAGGAAAGGTGTGTGTCATAGTTGTATCCTTTCACCATACTTATTTAATCTGTATGGTGACCAAATAATAGGAGAAATTGGACTATATGAAGAAGAATGTGGCATCAGGATTGGTGTAAGACTCATTAACAACCTGTGATATGCAGATGATTCAACTTGCTTGCTGAAAGCAAAGAGGACTTGAAGCACTTACGGATGAAGATCAAAGACTACAGGTTTCCTTATGAATTACATCTCAACATGAAGAAAATAAAAATCCTCACAATTGGACCAATAAGCAACATCATGACAAACGAATAAAAGATTGAAGTTGTTAAGGTTTTCATTTTACTTGGATCCATAATCAAAGCTCATGGAAGCAGCAGTCAGGAAATCAAATGACACATTGCATTGCGCAAATCTGCTGCAAAAGACCTCTTTAGAGTGTTCAAAAGCAAATATATCACCTTGAAGATTAAAGTGCTCCTGACACAAGCACTGGTATTTTCAATCACCTCATATGCATGCAAAAGCTGCACAATGAATAAGGAAGATTGAAGGATTTATGGCTTTGAATTATGGTGTTGGCAAAGAGTATTCAATAAACCATGGTCTGCCAGAAGAACGAACAAGTCTGTCTTGAAAGAAGTACAACCAGAATGCTCCTTAGAAGCAAGGATGGCGAGACTATGTCTTAAGTACTTTGGACATGATATCAAGAAGACCAGTCTCTGGAGAAGGACATCAAGCTTGGTGAAGTAGAGGGTAAGCAAAAGAGAGACCCTCAATGAGATGGATTGACACAGTAGCTACAACTATAGTCTCAAGCATAACAACGATTGTGAAGATAGTGCAGGACCAAGCAGTGTTTCATTCTGTTGTATATAGGGTCACTATAAGTTGGAATTGATTCAATGGCACCTAAGAACAACAACCATTTTGTGGTTGCAATGGATTCTGACCCAGGTAAGCATATTGTAGCTGTTATTCTCTGTATTTGCCTGTCTCTCCAAGCTTCTGGGTGGTGGTTTGCTTGAGGTTTCAATTCTCTAAAGGTCCACGAAAAGTTATTGCTTATCAACTCATTCAGATTTTTTTCATTTTGTAAGAATAGGAGTGATGAAAATGTCTGTACATGTTAAAATTGAAAGAAAAGTGTCTGGTTACCTGTAATACACTCTTATTCTTCTATCACACATTTAATAATCCACTAACTTACTTAAATATATTAAACACATTCATTAAGTAATATCTTTTCTCCAAAATCTTTAGTCATCTAAGGTCTGAATCCACTTTTTAGACTTGATTGTCTCATTCACAGTGGATTTCTTCTCGTATATTCTCTGGTTCTTAATTGTTATCCAGTTTTCCTTTTGACTTTGTGTAAATTCTTTGAGAACTGTGTGGGAGACTATATTTTCCAAAGATGACCACCACAGAATCTCCTATTCTAATGCTTTTTTGTTAATGCTTCTTGAGTCTTCTCCCATTGAGAGGTGAAGTCCATGATTCTCACTTTACCTTACTTCTCAGACTTGTTTTTTAATCCAGCAACTATGTTGCCAAGAAGCCAAACAGCCACTAGGTTTTGTTGTTGTTGTTAGGTGCTGCCAAGTCCGTTCCAACTCAGCGACCCTATGTACAACAGAAGGAAACACTGCCCGGTCCTGCATCATGCTCACAAGCATTGCTATGCTTGAGCCCATTGTAGCCACTGTGTCAATCCATCTTTTTGAGGGTCTTCCTCTTCTTTGCTGACCCTCTACTTTAACAAGCATGATGTCCTTCTCCAGGGGCTGATCCCTTCTGACAACATGTCCCAAGTATGTAAGACATAGTCTCACCATCCTTGCTTCTATGGAGCATTCTGGTTGTACTTCTTCCAAGGTAGATTTGTTCGTTCTTTTCGCAGTCCATGGTATATTCAATATTCTTTGCCAACGCCACACTTCGAAGGCGTCAATTCTTTTGTCTTCCTTATTCATTGCCCAGCTTTCGAATGCATATGATGCGATTGAAAATACCATGGCTTAGGTCAGGCGCACCTTAGTCTTCAAGGTGATATCTTTGCTTTTCAACACTTTAAAGAGGTCTTTTACAGAAGATTTGCCCAATACAGTGCTTCTTTTGATTTCTTGACTGCTGCTTCCATGGGTGTTGATTGTGGATCCAAGTAAAATGAAATCCTTGACAACTTCAATCTTTTCTCCTTTTGTCATGATGTTGCTTATTGGTCTACTTGTGAGGATTTTTGTTCTCTTTATGATGAGGTGTAATCCATACTGAAGATTGTGGTCTTTGATCTTCATCAGTAAGTGCTTCAAGTTCTCTTCACTTTCAGCCAGCAAGGTTGTGTCATCTGTATAACGAAGGATGTTAATGAGTCTTCCACCACAAGATGAGGCATGTGTAAATGTTCTGGGTGATAGCCACACGTGAGGTTTTATCAAGTAACCAAAATCAACTGTTACACTTACAAAAAAGACTTGTGATGATTTTAGCTCTTAGTTTTTCACTCAACTTTGGTCTTTTAGTCACCCTAGCTAGTAATATGTATAGCTGAGACAAGCTGTTTGAACCAAGTCCTGCTTAAATTATATATTTGTGAGTAAAATAAGTAACAGCTGTCATTTTAAGTCACTGATCTTGTGATTGTTCATTATATTACAGAAGATAACTAATACAGATTATAGTACCCGGAGTCAAATTAAAATATGAGTCACTGGTTTTGCAACCAGGAATTGTGCAGAAGAGGAGGGTTTCGAGGAGGGTCTCATATAGGGATAAAAAGAAAATGCAATTATATTGGAAACTGATGAAATTGGGTTCTCTTTACATTATGGCAGAAATTTAAGTAACACTTTCTTATGCAGTAACATGGAAAATTAAAAATGTGCCTGATAAAGTGTTTGGAATGACAAATGTTTTCTTATTTATATTTCACAACAATAAAAAAAAAAAGGAAAAAGAAAAAATGCACCTAATGAATTAATTGCTGTAGTTAATGAGATTTACAGACAGAATTTTGAAAGTAAACTTTGTCTACTACCTGATGCTTATAATAAAATGAGAAAGGAAAATAATAAATTAAGAAATTATTAAATAAAGTAGTGATGACTATAAAAGAGTCAAGCCTTGAAGAAATTGAAAATAAAACTTTTGTTGTGGTCCCCATCCTCTTCAAATGGCAAACAATTCTAAAATTAATAATTTCTTCCAGATAGAGATCGAATCCAAGGTGTTGTCAAAAATCGTAGTGTAAAGATAAAGCAAAGCTTGTGACTGTAAATTCCTATCTTAAAAAATAAGTGATTGTGATACCTTATAAAGCTTCCCGAAGGACTAAAATTCTACTAATGATCTTAGAGACTTGCCTAGCATCCCCTCTTCCCCTCTTTGTTAAACAGGGCTTCTAAGAACCTTGTTTTGCCTCAGGAAACAAAGGCAGGGAAAGTCTTTTATCAAAGGGATTAATGAAGTTTATTATATTGTCTAATGGAGTATATTATAAATTGATGCCCTGAAAGTCCACCTAGCCTTTAAAAAAATTATGCCAATTTGTACTGACAGTAGCAAAGTTAATTTGAAGTGCAAAGAGGCAAAAAGTTTATATACCCAAACTTTTACAGACAAGAAGTAGGCAACCTATTATAGAAAAAAGACAGATACCTCAGAGGACAGACTCATAAGTCTCAAGGGAGGGACTAAGAGCCACAATGAAGAAATTCCAGATAGTGAAATGGAGCCCTAAACAAGCAATTGGCAACATGGGACCAGTTGGATTTCAGAATTGCTATGACAAAATGATTTTGATTTGTCTCCTATTTTCCATAGTTTTAAGTGGGAGTGTCTAGAGTGATTATTTGATGCTGATGGTACAGTGATTAAGAGCTTGGCTGCTAACCAAAAGGTCAGCTATTCAAATCCACCAGCAGCCACTCTTTGTAAACCCTATGGGGCAGTTCTACTGTGTCCTACTACTACCAGTACCAGTTGTCATCAAGTCAATTCCAATTCATGACAACCCTATGAGTGATCTCATGTGTTTCAGAGCAGAACTGTGCTTCTTAGGATTTCTAATGGCTGCTACTTTAGAAGTAAATTGCTGGGCCTTTCTTTCGAGGCACCACTCAGTGGACTTAAAACTCCAACATTTCCATTAGCACCTGAAGGCATTAACCATTTTCTTCATACAGGGACTATATAGTAATGGTTCCTCAAGAGCTGTTACTGAAGAATTACCATGAAAGAGACACATCACATGTGCATATTATTTATTTGATGAGCTCCAGGGCTTTGAATTGATGTATTAGTGAGATAAATATTGGAATATTGAGGGAGGGAATGAGTATAATTTTTATGCAAGAGGCATATGAGTTGTCATAGCCAAAAGAAAGAGAATGGCAGATTATGTTGTCAAAAAATGGCTTCCACTATATATCTCATGAGTCAGAATCAACTTTATGTCAACTAACAACAATGACATGCTATGCTTACAAGGTGACATTGACACTCCTCTGTTCAAGTGATGGGTTCTATGTCTCCTCCTCTTCAACCTGGGTGGATCTTTGATTCAGTTGGCCAGTATGAAAAAGCTGGAATCATGATCCCAAGGCTAGGTCACAAAAATGCCACATGAAGAGGCCATGTATAGGTATTCTGTCTGACAGCCCCGCTGAGGCCCCCAGCCAACAGCCAGCTTCAGTTGCCATTTTTGAGTGAGTGAGCCTTCAGGTAATTTCAGCCCTCAGATGTGAAGTTAACCCCAGTCTTTGAATTGCCCCTGCTGATGCCTGTGAAAAGCAGAGACAAGCTGTCCCCACAAGCCTTACTAAAATTGTAAATTTGTAAGCAAAATAAATGACCTTTGCTATTATAAACCACTAAATTTGAGGTGAGTTGTTATAAATCAATAAATAACTAGAACACCCGGATTAAGTGAAGAATTGTTGTTGTCTTACTCACTACTTGAGTTACTATCAGTCTGGAACTATCTCAAACTGAAGAATCTGTTTGACTACATTTATAATTTTACGTTCTTTTCCAATCTTGTTTTGTGGCTGGCCTGTGTTTATACATTCTTAGAGGAAAGTTGTAGATCTTTATTTGTCCACTAGATTCAGACCCAAAACTGGTGTTTTCTTAATTCTCACTTTCATTGATGTTTCACTTTTGCCGGTCCCAGATTTATGAGAAAGTTTCTGATCTGAATTCCCAGCTTGCATGAGCCCTTAAGCCTTTTTTTTTTCCTGCCTCTCCACGGTCCATTAAAACATAATTACCAGGTCATTAGGGAGCAACAGAATCCTAGGGGAGCAGTGCTGGCTGAAACTCTTGTTTACCTTTATGGATTCATGCCTTTGCATAGTTTGAAGCCTGTTAAGGCTTCCTTTGTATAATTATCTGCTCAGTAGTGCATTTTAAAAGTATATCTTTTAAAAGTATGTCATATTTTATCAAACATTTTAGTTGTTTTGTACCAAGACACTTCTTAAAAAAGATATATTCTCTTGTTTCCAGAAACAGAATTAGTTAGCATTTATACACTCTTATTTTCAAATTCTCATTTCAGTCAAAAGTCTAAAGGCTAGTGGCCAATCATGACAGCTATATCTCAAAAGAAAACCAGGTTGTTATAATTGTATCAAACCTCAAACTAAAGGAAAATAAAGAAAATGAAGAATCATGTCCAACAATGTATAGTTTATGGATATAACCATTACCAGTCCTTGATTGTGTCTTTATGGAAGATTCAGATGGATGTGGCAAACAGCCAACTTTTAGCAAGGACACTTTGCGGTCATAAGGCAATTACCATTTGCAGTAGCTGATTACTATCAGTTCATAGAGAAATTCTCATCAAGCCTCACAAATTGCTTGGAAACATTCCTTTCTTAAGAATCTGTGTGGCAATCTGCTATTACAATAGCCAAGTGAAGGCTCACCTTTGAGCCCTTTCTTATTTCATCTATTCAGTCTCTCATATGTTGAAAAAATATATACGTATACATATTAAAATTGAAAACACACATTTTAACCTCAAAACCTTACTAAATCATATAAAT
>NW_004444293.1:492209-494519 GCF_000243295.1 Trichechus manatus latirostris | reverse complement strand
GGCTGGTGGATTTGAACTGCCGACCTTTTGGTTAGCAGCTGAGCTCTTAAGCACTGCAGCACCAAGGCTCCAGATACAAGAGTATTGGAGATAAATTAATACTCTTCTTCTATAAAAAATAAATAGTCTGTAAGTGCAGTACAAAAGAAAGAAGACATTATTTTAAACAAAAACAAGGATTCCCAGAACTTTTTCTTTTATTACGTGAAACACAAGTTTATATTTGTATTATAAATAAATGTGACCTTCAGCAATTCGTGTGTAGGTAAACTAACTCTAGCACAGAAGGTTAATAGTCAAACAATTCTGTATTATAATATATATATTACTTCTGGGGAATGGTAAGCATGAAGGCAGCAGAGTCAACTGTCAAATTTTTGGTATGTCATTTAAATGATTTTTCATAGAAGTTGTTTAATGCTTTATCTCTTAGCAATATTCCTGTTTCCATTGAGATATTATTATCAAGTTTTGCACATTGCCTTCATGAAAAGTTTACCTTTTATTTGGCTTGGTGGATCAATTAATATGTTTTTCTTCTAATCAACATGCTAAGAAGTTCTTAAATAACACATCACAGTAAGGAAAAAAGCTATGATAATTTATCTGTGGCCTAATGTTGTCAATAAAATATTCATAATAGTTCAATAATGGAAATATCTAGATTTTTGTGCTTTTCAATGTGGTAGTCGTGAGCCACATGGGGCTATTGTGAGAATGATGAGATAAAATTTTAATTTTATATACATTTAATTACTATAAATTTTCATAGTCCCTTTTGACGCTAGTAACTACCGTATTAGCACAACTATAGATCAAATATTTATTAGAAAAATATATAACCTCTTAGTGTATTCAGTAATTGGACATCAATTCATTAGTCTTTCTGATAAATATAAATATGTTAATTGTGGAATCTTGAGAGCAAATCCTTTTTTGTCCTAAGATTCTATAACTTCTATCCCTCATTTAAAAATGTTAGTGTATATCCAATATCATAAACTATCGTATAATCATTATCAAAACCAAATCAGTCTCATTGCCATCAAGTTGATTCCAACTCATAGCGACCCTATAGGACAGAGTAAAACTGCCCCGTAGGATTTCCAAGGAGTGGCTGTTGAATTTGAAGGGTCAACTTTTTGGTTAACAGCCGAGCTCTTAACCACTTTCCCACTAGGGCTCCATAATCATTATAGCAAAAATGTAGCATTTGCCTAGCTCCTTGCAACTTGCAAAATTATCATTGACTGTCATCTTTTGTGTCAGTCGGAATCAACTTGATGGCAATGGGCTTGGCTTTGGTTTATGTCTGTGATTATAATCCCATTTGAGAATGGGTTGTCTTTGTTATGGATCACTGGTGGCCCAAGTGGTTAAGCATTTGGCTGATAACCAAAAGGTCAGCAGTTTGAATCCACCAGCCACTCCTTGGAAACTCTGTGGGGCAGTTCCACTCTGTCCTATAAGGTCACTATGAGTCGGAATCCACTGGAAGGCAATGGGTTTGATTTTTGTTTTTTGGGGGGGTTACCATCTTTTGAGGAGCCCTGGTGGCACAGTGTTTAAGAGCTATGGCTGCTAACTAAAAGGTAGGCAGTTTGAATCCACCAGTCACACCTTGGAGACGCTAGGGGCAGTTCTACTCTGTCCTATAGGGTTGCTATGAGTTGGAATCGACTCCACACAATGGGTTTGGTTTTTGGGTTTTATTGTCTTTTGAATTAGGCAGAACATTTTTCAGTCGTTCTATTTTACAAGAAAGAAAGAAAACTTAAATTCAAGAATTTAAAAAAAATAAAAAAAGAGAAATCACACACTATGTAATAATGATGTTTGGAATAGAGAAAAGCTTCCTTACATTATCATATCCTGGACTATGTTCTCTACATCACTAATATAATTTAAATTTAACTTAATTTCCAAATATAAATAACAGTCTTATGATATGTCAGGTTAAATACCTAATGACTGATAGCATCTTGCCAAATAATAGAATAGTGATATCAGTGTGACATGATATAGTTAAAAGCATATCAAACTGAAACAGGAAACAGAACTATAGTCTTATCTTCCTAAGGACAAGTCGCGTGCTATTAAGGCAAGGGTTTTAATATTTCTGGATGTAAGACTTCTAAGGCTAATCGTCTTTAAAAAGAATGGTTACAGCATGTAATCTCTGTTAGTTCACACCTCAAAAAATCAATAGTTTTTCATTCCCTTATCTGATTTCACCCAATTTATGGTGTTTTTATTTTTAAGATTTATTTAATTAATATCATGAAAGATAATATTCCTAAGGATTCACAT
>NW_004444293.1:490507-491758 GCF_000243295.1 Trichechus manatus latirostris | reverse complement strand
GTTTCTTTGTTTTTGTTTTTTTAGAGCTGCTTAATTCCAAAGAGTCTTCAGCTAATTAGGAGATGTGCACAACGAATTTTTTTAGAACTTTCCATGGCATAGTCTATGACTGCAATAGAAATATGAAAGTGCATAAAGTAAGAAGTATGTGAATAAGCAAGCATGAAGAACATTAAAAATATTGATAAATTGTTCCATAATAACACCAAAAAATAATTTATTGAAATAAAATACACAGAAGTTAATGAGAGATAAAGCAAAGGAAGCTGAGCGCAATATTTGTTTCCACTGGCCTTGAACGCACTAACGAAGGTTTTACTGTTTCTCACGTTGGGGTTTTTTTTGCTGTTGTTTTCAGTACAGATGTGCCTTTGTGTGGGAAGTGAACTTGTTTTCCACATTTTAGCAAAATTTGAAGGGTTTTCTTTTTTGGTACTGTCATTGCATAATATCCTGTGTGCACAATGGTTCACAGCTAAATTTCATTCTCAAGCCCAGGGAAAACTTTAATAACTCACAGCCTATTTCTTAGATACATTAGTTTTAGGTCCAAGTAGGTACCATTGTCAGTTAACAAGTCTTGTACATAGCGTAATATGGTTTACGTCTTTAGCGTTTGGATATTAACTACATTTCTACTTATCATATGATTAATTGAATATTTCTTAAACACTGGAAGATTTTCGGTGCTAACAATGTAGCCACACAGACCTGAGAGTCTATGGGCCCTAGTTGAAGAATGCTAAACTCTGTGGCATTCTAACTGTAAAAGGTTTCAGATTTGGCAGAGCTCAGCACTGCTACATGTGTTTGAAGAGAGACCCATTCTTTGAGGGTTTTAAACACAGGGCAAATTGCATATGCCAAGCAGAGTCAATAGTCTGTGTGTTCTGGCTGCAAAATTGAGTTGCAGATGGTATAGGTTACAAGGGACATATGAACCATTCTGCATTCAGAAAAATTAAGTACTAGACACTGTTGGAAGATTATTTCATTTATTACTCATGACTTAGTGACCTCGGTATTGTATTTCTTACAAAGATTTAAAGAGTCAAAAAGATTTGCCCAAGTTTCCACATCGTTTTGTTTACAAAGATGGGATTCCTGACTCTGAGTACTCGACATTTCCCTTAGAAAGGAAAATAATTAAAGGCTCGTAGCTTATAATCGATTAATGACTACAAATCAGTTCATAACACTCAATCCAGGCAACTCTTCTTCAAAGAACACTTAGTATGAGTGTATTTGTAT
>NW_004444293.1:488230-490034 GCF_000243295.1 Trichechus manatus latirostris | reverse complement strand
GAAGCAATTGATTACATAGTCATCTCAGTCAAATTCGTATGCAAATACTAGTTATCATCCTGATGATATTTTCCTTTTGAAGTTAACAATGCATAGTTATGGTTAAAGATTTAATATAATAAGACAATATACAGATCAATATTAAATGTACAAAGACAAACTGTGTGTATACATATTCATATATGCATGTATGTCATAGCGGCATGCTGAAGACCAAGGAGAGAAAAACAATCAAAACTTTTATGAATTAACCTCTGATTTTTTCAGGAATGAGTTTGCTTGTTTCTATAATAATTGCCAATTATAAATAGATGATATACTACATAAAGAGAATTGTTCTGTTGAAGACTGGGCTTTAATTTTTTTTAAGAAAATATATTAAAAATGCCAGCTATTTGATGCCACCATGTTCTATTTCGACTTCTAGCTCAAGTACCTTTTCATTGTTTCAGCTTCAAACAAGATTCTCTGATCCTTGTTTAACTGTAGTTGGATCCCTAGCCAGTGATTCATGTTATTATAATGAGAGTAGAGATTTGATGACTGGCAGGCATTGCAGCTGTGTTTATAAAAAAACTTAACAACAACCACAAAATCACAGCACATTGTACCCAGGTAGCTACTTTGTCTTTCGGAACAAAGGCATATTTGCCCAGCTGTCACTGAAGGATTCATGTTAAAACAAACATAAAGCATAGAGTTTGAGAAGTTCCTAACACATAAATTAAGCCCACGTTGAGTGTTTTATTTCATCATAGATAAAGGAAGCAGTCAAGGATGGATTATCCAATAGGCAAGATAAGCACGGTCCTTACCTTGCCTAACAGATCATCTGTAATGAACAATTTCACATTTTTTCACCACATCAACGATTCTGTTTTAGGTATGATTGACATCTGTCTCTTTCTCAACTGCATAGCACCTTCCTACAGAATCAAAATCTCTTTTCAAATTTACAGTCCCTGACAGGGGTAGGTGACCCAGTAAACAAGGTCAGAATGGGCTTATTTGTGCTTACTTACTAATCTGTAGTGAACAACATGAAATTGTTCACTGCAGATTATCTGAAAAGCAAGGTAAGCATTGTGCTTACCTTGCCTATGGAATAATCCCAGGGAAGCAGTGTATATCAAGAAAGGAATCTAAGGTAGAATAAATTAGACATTCTTTATATCATTGCCATTAAATGGAAAGTAAATTAGGGTTATTTTTGACATATTACAAAAAAAATTTCTCTACTAAATTACGAATATGATTTTCATATATAATGTCACTTAAAATGTTGTTTTTCTGGAGGAAAACACTCAGATTTTAATACAAGCAGTCCCCGGATTACAAACAAGATCCCTTCCAAAGTGTGTCTTTAATAATTTGTAGGTAAGTTGGAACAGGTCCATATGGTTCTTATTTAGCCTTACTTTATTGCAAGAAAAGACTCAAAGCCTTTTTATGATTTAAAAACTGCACATGCAGCAAGTGAAGGTGATTGTGATGAAGAATTTGTTGTGAGTAAGAGTTGGCTCAGTCCTTTCTAAGTGAGGGTAAATTTACATAACATGAAAGGGCAAGCACAAGTTGTTCTATAGTCTGATGTTCTTAACTCAGGGACTTACTGTATAGCAAAAAATATTTAAAAATATGATAAGTTTGAAAATTAAAATGTCTGAAATTCATTTAGGCAGCTAGCAGACATATGATGAAATGCTCAAGATCACTAGCCATTAAGAAATACAAATCAAAAGTACAATAAGATACCATCTCACCCTGGCATTACTGGCATGAATCAAAAAAACAGAAAATAATA
>NW_004444293.1:485330-487086 GCF_000243295.1 Trichechus manatus latirostris | reverse complement strand
CAAAGATTAGACAGGTCCATAAAACAAAATGAGACTAATGAGGCACACCAGCCCAGGGGCAAGGATGAGAATGCAGGAGGGTACAGGGAAGTTGGTAATGGGGAACCCAAGGTCTAGAAGGGGAGATTTTTGACAGGTCGTGGGGTTGGCAACCAATGTCACAAAACAGTGTGTATTAATTGTTTAATAAGAAACTGATTTGCTCTGTAAACCTTCACCTAAAGCACAATAAAAAAAAATGTTTGAAATTAAGGTGTGGCTAACTTCAGAGGAAACTGAGTGAGGAGTATGTAAATATTTTCTGCAGTCTCATTATAACTTTTTGACTTAAAATTATTCCGAATAAAATATTTTTTTTTTTAAAAAAGTGTGATTCAAAGCAAAATCCTATGTTCCTCTTAAATGGTGAATCCTTTCTTCTGGCTTCTCTCACTCTATGTTTATTTAGGTTTTCCTAGTATATCCCAGCAAAGAGTAAATTTATCCTCCTACTCTTGCTTTTCCTAGTCACAGAAGATCCTCTCATCCCTAGAGGCTTACAGAGCTCATGGAAGACATTCATCTGTCTTAGCACTCCAATCAGCTGAGTTTACTCCTGTTAATAAAAGAGAGAGAGACAGGGTGACTCTCACACCTCCAGAAATCTCTTAATAAAATGCTCTTACAGTGTATTTCTCTCCTACATAAATTGTGAGGAGATTCATTATTTCAAAAAATTATTAAGTACCTATTAAATAATAGACATTGTAATAGGTGGTTGTCTCAGTTACTTAGTGCTGCTTTATTAGAAATATTACAAGCAGGTGAGTTTAAGGAACAGAATTTTTAATTTCTCATACTTTCTCACAGGAGTTAGAAGTCTGTTTTCAGCATATGCACTCTGGGGAAGGCACTTTCTCTGTCAGCTCGAAGGGAAGATGTTTGTCTCAGCTTCTCTAACTGGCCATCCTTTCATTCTTGGGCTTGTAGACTGATTGGCATCTGTTGTCTTCAAGTACTATAGGTTGTCCTGTGCGTGTCTGCTTCTGTGACTAATGTTGATGGAGATATGTGTCGTTGAGTCGATTCCAACTTACAGCACCCTATGTACTTATAGCACCCTAGGTACACCCTGTGCTTGAGCCCATAGTTGCAGCCACTGTGTCAATCCATCTCATTGAGGGTCTTCTTCTCTTTCGATGACCTTCTACTTTACCAAGCATAATGTCCTTCTCCAGGGACTTGTTCCTCCTAATAACATGTCCAAAGTACTTGAGATGAAGTCTCCTCATCTTCCCTTCCAAGGAGCATTCTGGCTGTACTTCTTCCAAAACAGATTTGTTTGTTATTTTGGCAGTCCATGGTATATTCAATTTTCTTCACCAACACAACAATTCAGAGGCGTCAATTCTTCTTTGGTCTTCCTTATTCATTGTCCAGCTTTCATATGCAAATACAGCAATTGAAAGTACCATGGCTTGGGTCAGGCACACCTTAGTCCTTTAAGTGACATCTTTGCTTTTGGACCCTTTAAAAAGGTCTTTTGCAGCAAATTTGCCCAATGCAATGTGTCATTTGATTTCTTGACTGCTGCTTCCATGGGTTTGATTGTGGATCCAAGTAAAACGAAATCTTTTACAATTTCAACATTTTCTCCATTTATCATGATGTTGCTTATTGGTCCAGTTGTGAGGATTTTTGTTTTCTTTATGTTGAGGTGTAATCCATTCTGAAAGCTGTGGTCTTTGATCTTCATCAGTAAGTGCTTCAAGTCCTC
>NW_004444293.1:480400-482266 GCF_000243295.1 Trichechus manatus latirostris | reverse complement strand
AGAGATCTGTAAAATATGCTTGAGATAGAAACCTGAAAAGACTCCCACCAGCTCAATTTAGAACAACTTTAGCATCAACAGAGATTATAAATGCAATGGACTACTGAAACGTCCACTGTGTTTAAACTCATGTGTTTATAATGACACCAAAACGCAAAATTAATAATTTGTCACTATTGAAGGTAGCTAATAAATCAATTCATTGTTACAAAAATGGGAAATAAAGGAATAATTCAAGAATTTACTCACATTTCCTGTATAAAATAATACCCCTAGTTATCCTTACAGTACCCCAAATGATAGACAATAGGAAATTTATCTTTATAAAATATTTCAACCTATAAGTGACAAAACAGTGACATAGTAAGAATATCAAAATTGTGCAACTTCAAATAACTTGATAGATCTAGCATTAATCATCTATTCTTGTTAGCATCACAAAAAAGAAAAGCAATCAGATAGCATGTTTTTCCTAGTGGAAACAAAATACTACCTAATGAAAAAGACTTGCCAAAAAATAAAATCAAATAAAACAAATAATGGTAGAGTCTAATCAAGCCTTGACTTGAGACCAAGCACAATTTATGGGAAATACAGAGGACAGATAATTGTTATTTTCTACGTGAGATAATGATTTGTTAAGTACATTTAAATTTTTTTTTTACTTTTTATAGATATAGACTGACATATTTGCTAATGAAATGACATGAAGTCTGAGGTTTTGCTTCAAACATTTTGAATGGGAAAAGTGGATGGGGTAGAGTAGAGGTGAATCAAAATTGGACATTAGTTTGGAATTATTAAAGTTGTGATGGGTAAGTGGGGTTTTATTATGCAATTTTGTCTACTGTTCATATGTATGACAATTTTCATAAACTGTTAAAAACAGTGCAACTCTGTGGGTAATACCCTGGATTTTATGTAAGGATAATATTCTTTTACCATAGGTAGCGTAATTGATGCACATTTAGGTTGCCTTGTTCACCTTCCCTAAAATATTAAAAACTGTATGTTAGACATGCACTAGGATGCAACAAAAACAGGCTGTGTGGAAAGAAATTTTACTTTAAATAATGCATTTGAATTTAGAGCCTCTTTAATGAAATTTGTAAATTTATTCACTTCATTGAAGCAACTAATTTCTTGTAACCCACAAATCATAACTTTATCTTGAAGACTTGGTCATTTTTTTCCTCAAGTTTAAATTATTTTTGATAAGTTCAATAACCTTCTCAACTTAATTTTGTTAAGAGTATCAGAGCCATGTGAGTGTGTTAGTAGGAAGTTTTTCATTCAATTTTTTACTTAAAAGAACAGATCAAAACAATTTATCCTAGTACAATTGATTTATATCCCACTACAGCCCTTTTTATTCTACCAATATACAATAAACCATTCTCACAGTTTATTTGAAGCAGTGAAGGCTATTTGTCACCTGACTTTAGATAAACAACTTCAATAAGAAATGCAGATCCTTCTCTATGTGATTGATAGATTCGAACGGAAATTTTAGAGTCAGCTCCAATACTAACAGATGAAAAATAGATAAAGTGTCTCAAGGAATTTGGTTTGCATACTTCACTTTTGATTTTTGTAAGCATAGGTTTTTGAAAGTTCTCCATTTCCTTTGTCATAAGTAGAATTAATAACTCTCTCCTGAAAAGTTTCTACTTCTATTTACGAATACTTGCTTGGGACATAAAGCACTTACTTATGTTGCGCATTGAATCAAGTCTGTGATATCAAGATGTTGCAGATGGGACAATTTAAGCTTTGGTATAAGAGCCACTATGTAATTGTATCTGATAAGCAAGGCAGATTTTGTCTGTATTTATAAGGAAAGTATAAATATATACGTATATATAT
>NW_004444293.1:477176-479114 GCF_000243295.1 Trichechus manatus latirostris | reverse complement strand
ATAAAGAACTCAGCCAAGCAGCAAATGGAGTGAGAAAACTGACAGAGAACGGAGAGCGAGGAGAGATTCATGCAGAGGTCCCTTACCAGCTAACAAAGCGTGGATCTGCCATCTTGGACACCTATCAGAGACCAGCAAACAGGGGGTACAAGAAAACAGCCCCACGGAGTGACCAGCGGGAGACAAAACAACCGGTAATTTGCGATATACGCTTTCAAACCCCCCACCCTTCTTCACCCTGACTTGGCCTCCTCTGCTTCCCGTGGCCACAATCTCTTGACAGGGAAACACCGGCAGCTTGGATTCCACACACAAGAACGGGCGGCTCTCTGAGTGCCACTTTTTGGCTGCTAGTGTTGCTTTTTTCCTCTTCTTTTGATTTCTTCTTTACCTCTTTCCACCTCCCCCTCCTTTAGCTCGAGTACCTCGCTCCGTGCGCCATATTTGCTTTTTCCTGAGGGGCTGCAGAGCTCCGGTAATTTGTGATATACGCTTTCCCACTCCCTAGACTTCTTCACTCACACTCAGCCCACTCTGCTTCCCGCGGATACAGTCTCTTGTCCAGAAACACCAGCCTGCACTAGCTGGCTCTCTGAGTGCCATTTGTTGGCTGTTAGTGTTGCTTTTTTTTTCTGCTTCTTTTGATTTCTTACTTTCCTTTCACCACCTCCCCCTCGTTTTGTTCGAGTACCTTGCTCCGTGCACTATCTTTGCTTCTTCCTGAGGGGCTGCGGAGCTCCATTCGAGTGTGGAGCTACTTCCCGGTCTGGGCTGCCGCGCTGGTGACATCCCGGGGCTATTGTTTGTTTGTTTGTTTTCTTTTCCTTTTCTTGGGTTGGAAGCCCTTTCTGGCCAGGCGGAGCTGTGTGGCAAGGAGACTCCCTCTCGACTTCCACAGACTTGCAGAGGGATCCCTGAGGACATTTCATTTTTTGTTTTTGTTTTTTTTTTTTCTGTTTTTTTGGGGGAATTTCCTGTTCTTATTTTTTTGGTTGTTTTCTTTTCCCTCCTTTTCCCTTTTTGTCCTTCTACATTGCTCAGTTTCTTGTCTTTCTATATCTTCCTTCTCTTTCTGTTCCCTGAATACCTGGCATTGTATACCTCTATGCCTTCTAGCCAGGCTGTACTGCAACACCTGAGAGTGACTTCCAGAGACCTCATAGCTGAACCGGTGGGATCCCTGGGAACTTTGCAGTTCTTTAAACTTTCTGATTTTTATTTATTCATTCTTTTCTTTCTTCCTCTTCCCCTTTCTGTTTTTCTCCATTTCATGGTCTCTCGTCTTTCCACTCCAATGGCAAGCTCCCCTAGAATTCTTGTTCGTTTGTTTGTATGTTTTTGGCTCCTGTTCCTCTCTCCTCTCTACCATATCCATCTTAGCTAAACACATAACAATCTCCTCACTGCATCTTTCCTACCTGCACCGTGCGCTTGACATCACACCACCAAGCAGCGCAGGTACAGCCTACTGGAACCTGCCCTGCACTGATTACCAACCCGCTCTGGTGGCTGTAGTAAGTACCATAAACAACCCGTCCCAGTCACTCTCCTTCAGCTAGACCTGCCCTGCTGTACCATATCTGAGTGAGTGACCCTGCCAGTTGGAGAAGGAGGTGAAAAGTATTGTGCCCACAGATGAGCAAACAACAAAGAACACATAGTCTGCCTGCTCAGAGATAGTCAAATCTTTTTTCAAAAAAGGGATGAAATAAACAAATCTACAATCCATAAACGAGAAAAATAACTACTGAATGCCCCAAAGACAGCAGAAAATATCAAAACGTTTACAAGAAATGGATAGAATGGTGCCAGTAGGTGTCCAAAATAAAACACCAGATGACTCTCCTGTGGAAGAAAATGCACTAGAACTACCTGATAGGGAATTCAAATCTCTAATACTAAGAATTCTCCAAGAAATGAGGCAAAAAGCTGATAAAC
>NW_004444293.1:457040-471558 GCF_000243295.1 Trichechus manatus latirostris | reverse complement strand
TTTGGCTATGTGTATTTTCACCAAAAAAACAGGTTGAGAAGTTAGAGGGCTGATACGTTGTGGGGTTGTTAACCAACGTCATAAAACAACATGTGTACTACTGTTTGATGAGAAACTATTTGTTATGTAAGCCTTCACCTGAAGTACAATAAACAAAATAATTAATTAATTTAAAAAAATAAAGAATACAAAAAAATAGGAGGAGACCATGGGGAAGAGCAAAAATTAATTAATTAAACGTTTGCATTTGGCATACCTGGTCCACTGAATGTAAAGTAGCTGCCAACTTCTCCTTTCAGTTAAAGCTCGGAGAACTGTTTTACAAAGTGTATAAACTTCATGGGGAAGACTCATTTTTTCTTACAAGAGCAAAATGCAGAAATAGATTAGAGTTCGAGACAACTCCTGGCCACCCGGATACATGGGTGGGGGGGTCACCAAACCTGTTGCCCTTGAATCAATGTTGATACATAGTGATGCATAGAACTCTCTCATAGGGTTCCCAAGGCTGTTATCTTTATGGAAGTACTTTTCTACATCTTTCCTCCTGAAGGGGGGCTGGGGGGTTTCAACTGCTGACCTTTTGGTTAACAGCCAAGCTCTTAAACACTATGTCACCAGGACTCCTCATGAGCAGGGGGAGTAAAACTAAGGAGTCTGCTATTTAATGAAACTCCACTTACTATGATGATTGTGGGAGGTCACCACCTAGCCTTCCACTAATCCCTGCCTGAAGACCAGACATTGAAATCTCTTTAAAATGGCAGCACTGCAGACCTCTCATTAAAAGGACAGGTGTATGAGCAGATAGATTTCCACAAGTGCAGAGGAAACCCTGTAACCTGCCTGTAATACTGACTTTAGTCCTCTATTTAATGATAATATTATTAGTTGTATTAGTTTTTATTTCTTTTTTTAAATTGTACTTTACATGAAGGTTTATAGAAGAAACTAGCTTCTCATTAAACAGTACACATATTGTTTTGTGACATTGGTTACCAACCCCACAACATGTCAACACTCTCCCTTCTCAACCTTGGGTTCCCTATTACCAGCTTTCCTGTCCCCTCCTGCCTTCTTGTCCTGGCTCCTGGGCTGGTGTGCCCATTTAGTCTTGTTTTGTTTTATGGTCCTGTCTAATCTTTGGCTGAAGGTTAACCTCAGGAGTGACTTCATTACTGAGCTAAAAGGTTGTCCAGGGGCCATACTCTCGGGGTTTCTCCAGTCTCTGTCAGGCCAGGAAGTCTGGTCTTTTTTTGTGAGTTAGACTGCTCTGACAGGGATCACAATAGAGGGTCCTGGACAGAGCTGGAGAAAAAGGTAGATATATTATTTTTAAACCAACAATGTAAAAAAGGACAAAATTAATTTACTGAAAATTTTATTTGAGGGTAAATATAAATAATGCAGTAATCAAAACAGAGCATTGGTGGCGCAGTAGTTAAAGTGATCAACTGCTAACCAAAAAGTCAGTGTTTTGAAACCACTAGTGGCTCCTCGGGAGAAAGATGTGGCAGTCTGCTTCTATAGAGATTTACAGCGTTGGAAACTCAGCCTTGGAAATCACTATGAGTTGGAATCAACTGGATGGCGGTGGGTTATTTTTAAACCAACAACATAAAAAAGGACAAATTAATGTACATAAAATTTTACTTAAGGGTAGATACAAATAATGTAGTCATCAAAAGAGAGCATTAGTATTTTTTAACTAGATGGCTCCAAGGAGATTCAAAGTATGTTAAACATCATGTATTTTAAAATACTAAACAAGTATGTACTACTATGAAAAAAAAAGAGCCACCCAATAAGAAAGAAGAAGGTATTAAAATCTAAAAATATCTATGACAGATTAAATAAAAATCTAAAAATTAGAAGATAGATATAGTGCCACTGTCTGAAGCAGAAAGAGGTATTTTGCTGGCCAGCATAATAAAGATAGTATCTTCACAAAGACAAAGTTTGAGCAGGTTTGCTAGCAACTCCATTATACCACTGGGATTTTTCTAAGCTTGAGGTCTCTTGACTGCGACACAAATTCACTGTGTGCACAGCATCCATCAGGGCCGCTCTCAACATCCCCACAGGAGATGGGGTCAAGGTGAACCAAATTGAACATGGAGCCCATGTTTCCTGCTGTGAGATTCTCTTTTATTCAGTATCTGTTAAAACATTTTGCCCAATTTCTATTGGGTTAATCTTGGCTTATAGAAATGATGTATGCAATTTTATTATATATTCTAATTTTGAATACATTGCAAATATTCTCTTTCAATTTGTGGCCTGCCTTCTTACTAATGTTATCAGTACCATAAAAATTCTTAACATCAATATAACCTAATTTATCTGTTGTTTTTTTTCTATTAAGGAAAGTGTTTTTGTGTTCTTTTCTCAAAATCCTTGCTGACTCCAAGTTCATAATGACATTTTTCTTGAAAATTGTTTTGTTTTACTTCTGATATTTGTATCTTCGACACATCTGTATTTTATTAATACGGATGGTGTGAGTTTGGGGTCAATATTTATTTATTTTTGATTTGGATATCCAGTGACTCATAAATGTTTATTGAAAACATTATCTTTCTCTCACTGTAATTCTAATCTGTCCTGTAGGGTCGTTATGGGTTGGAATCTACTCAATGGCACACAACAACAACCAAATGTAGTATTGCCTTTGTGGTAAATCAGGCGATCATATAAGTGTGGTTCTGTTTTGGTGCTGTATTCTATTTCACTGCTCAGTGTATCCAGACTCATACCAATACCATACTGTCCTAAGTACTATAGTTTTACAATAGGTTTAAATATCTGGAGTATCTGACCTCTTGCTTTGTTTTTCTAGTTTGCTTTGAAGTAATGATGACCTTCTACATTTTCATATGTTTAGAATTAGATTGTAAATTTCTGCAAAAGCCTGCTGGGATTTTGATAGATGTCTTGTTGAATCTACATATTTATTTGGGAAAAAATTTTATTTTTACAGTAGTGAGTCTTGCAATCCATGAAATTCGTGTATTCATTCATTTTTTTGAAATATCTTATTTCTCACAATGAAATTTTGTAGTGTTCAGGGTAGACATCTTCCACTTACTTTGTTAGTTTTATCCCCCCAATGCATATTTTATATTCTTTGACATTATTGTAAATATAATTACATTTTATTTTGCTTTATTTTCTGTTTTTACTGGTATATAGAAATTCAGTTCATACTGCATATAGACCTTTCAGTCAGCAACACTGCTAAATTGATTTATTAAAAATAGTAATCTATATAGAGTTTAGATTTTCAAGAGACTCAATGACACTGACTTTGATTAACGATAGTTTTCTGTTTCAATTCCTTTATGTTGACTTATTTCATTGGCTAAGACTCCCCTCACCTGGGGGAAAATGACTGAAGATCATTGTCTCACCTTGAAACTGTTTGTCCTCTATCTAAAATTAAAGTTGATCTTATGTTGCGTTGATGCCTTTATCATATATACTTGCAATTTATACGATTAATTCTTTTTATTACAAAAGCAGCATTTGTTTGCCATGACCTACTTCATCCCACCAAAATATCAAAGTTCCTCTGATTAGACTTTAAATTATAAAATATTTTGATACCAGGAATATCATCTATGGTATGCTGATAAATATATGTACATGCCAAATTTATAATCTTTTTGTGGGTGGGTGCCGGGTTGATTTTGACTCATTGCAACCCCATGCAACATAGTAGAGCTGCCCCATAGGGTTTTCTAGGCTGTAATCTTTATGTGAGCAGATTGCCAGTTATTTCTCTCATGGAGTCGCTGGGTGAGTTCAAACCTCCAAACTTCAGGTTAGCAACTGAGCACTTAACCATTGTGCCACCAGGGTTCCTTGTCAAATTTATAGCTACTTAATTTATGTGACATTCTCTGATATGATAATTAAGCTTCTTTGTAATTCGATACCATCAAGCCCGTTTTCATCTTTAGTTGCAGAAAGTTGTACTTCATCTATTTCTTTGTGATAACTCTTTTCATTAAGTAATTATTTATAAGGAGGCCTGGTAGCACAATGGTTAAGTGCTTGGTTGCTAAATGAAAGATCGACAGTTCAAACCCACCATGTGGGAGAAAACACCTGGTGATCTGTTCCCATACAGATTGCTGTTGTTAGGTGCCGTGGAGCGACCTATCTGTGCACATCAGAACAAAACACTGGCTAGTCCTGTGCCATCCTCACAATCCTTGCTATGTTTGAGCCCATTGCTGTAGCCACTGTGTCAGTCCATGCCATTGAAGGTCTTCCTCTTTTTTGCTGACCCTCTATTTGACCAAGCAAGATGACTTTCTTCAGGGACTGATCCCTCCTGATAGCATGTCCAAAGTACATGAGATGAAGTCTCACCCTCCTTGCTTCTAAGAAGCATTCTGGCTTATAACATTCAAAGTCAGGTTTTCCTGGCTCACAAGGGTGACTAAAACAAACAAACAGAAAAACCTGTTGCCATCGAGTCAATTCTGACTCATAACAACCCTATAAAAGAGAGTAGAAGTGCCTCACAGGGTTTCCAACGAGCAGCTGGTGGATTCAAACTATCAACCTTTTGGTTAGCAGCTGAGGTGACTATTCTCTTCTAAATGCGTATTCAAAGACCCAAAGTGACAGAGATTCTGCTACTTTAAATATGTGACCCAAAACTTATCTTGTTGTCTTTATTCCATTTAATCAGAAAAAAGGAGGATTACAGAGAAATATAGGAGGATTTCTTCTGGGCTAGGACTGCATACATCACTTCTGTTCAACCTTAGTTTGGTAGATGTGATGGTTAGTGTTGTTTATCCCCTTGGCTGGGCCGTGATTCTCAGTGGTACGGCAGTTATATAATGATGTAGTTTGGCAGTTATGTAGTGATGTAGTTTGGCAGTTATGTAATGATATAATTTGACAGCTATGTAATATTGTAGTCATCCTCCATGATGTGATCTGATGTGATCAGCCAATCAATTGTAAGGGGAGTTTCCTCAGGGGTAGGGCCTGCATCCAATATGTACATATGGATGTTCTGGCAAAGCTCACTTGTTTGCTCTGGATCCTGCATTCAGCACATCATCATCTGACCTCTGGTTCTTGGGCCTTGAGCCAGTGGCCTGCCATATTGCCTGCCAATCTTGGGATTTGTCAGCCTCCACAGCGTGTGAGCCAGCAGCCTACTGTCTTTCCTGCCGATCTTGATTTTTTCAGCCTCTAAAGCTCATGTGCCAGCAGCCTGCCATCTGACCTGCCAGTCTTGGGTTTGTTAGCCCCTGCAGCTACCTGAGTCAGGAGAAGCCTCCATCCTAACACCTGACCCATGGATTTGGCACTTGCCAGCATCTACAACTGCATGAGCCATTTCCTTGAGATGAATTTCTCTCTCTGTCTATGTATATGTATATATACACTTCACTGGTTTTGCTTCTCTAGAGAACCCAGCGTAAGACAATAGAATTAAATCATATGGCCATGTGTATTTGCAAATGCTTCAGAAATTGAATCTATTTATGTTCCCAGGAAAAGTACAAAGATTTGTATTTTATAGAGACGTGTTACAAGAATTGCACATATAAAACTGTTGAAAAACATAAATTAATTCTGGCTAGGAATTCTGAAATAGAATAGCTATACTTTTTATGAGAGATTGAAAGAAAAATTCTACAATTCTATTATGTAAATAAGAGTTCAATCATATGGAACAGCAGATCTCTGTCCAAAGTGTGAAATGAAATTATATGTAAAGGAACTATAAATATAGTAAATGCCTAGCAGTCAAAGATTTGAGATTCAGAGGTTTGACCATGTGGACAATGATTAGCAGTAATAAGTTTCTGGGATGGGATTGAGTAACTTGTTCTGTAAATCTGAGGTTTAGAAGTCTAATGACTGATGTTTTGATATTGTGTCTAGAATCTCAGATTACATATTAAGCAAATGGGCCAGATTCTACATACTTCTACTTAACACTGCATCATTAGACAATGTACAAACATTTAGATATTTTTTTCCCTAGAATGTTTTCATCCTGTATCAAACTAAGAGTGCTTTTTATTGTCCAGAATAACTATCTATACCAATAATATGTAAAGGACATTTATCAACTTACTTTTTTATAGCATATTTCATGCTTTTTGTCATAAGAGAAAATGAAGGGTATCCAGATGTGCCTAATAAACTTCAGGTGTGGGCAAAGTAATAAGGACAGCATAGCTCCCTAATTATTGAAGTGTATCTTTGTTGCTTGCACAAGAGGTAAATCAGTCATGGAGGTAGCATTTTCTAGAAAATTTACTAATTAATATACTTCATAGCAGCATTGTAGAAAATATAGTTTATAGGGATGTGTTGTACAAATTTAGTTGTTGATTGAGAAGTATATCTCAGAATATTTCTTTGTAGGGATTCCAATCAGTATTTTCCCAATAATAATTTAAGCCACAGTGTTTATAAGTAATTATCTCCAATTTTTTTATAACAAAACCATTTTTAGATTCACAATGGAATATATTAACATTCAAAAAAAGTTGGAAGTATTTGTTATTGTTCTTTTTTTCTGATTTGAATTTTCTGGAAAAGTGTAAATGAGGTGAGAATCCCAGCTATTCCGATTTCTAATTTGATTGTATTTCCATCAAACTACTATTTCATTTTTCCTGCTTTTATATGAAATATTAGATTTGTTTGTAAAGAACCTCTATAAATAAATATATGTTGTTGTTGTTGTTGTTGTGTGCCTTCGAGTCAATTCCAACTCATAGAGACCCTATAGAACAGAATAGAACTGCTCCACAGGGTTTCCAAGGAGCTGCTGGAGGATTTGAACTACCAACTTTTGGTTAGCAGTGTGAGCTCTTAACCGCTACGTCACCAAAAACCAAAACACCAAACCCATTGCCGTGGAGTCAATTCCAACTCATAGCCCCTACAGCCACCAGGGTTCTAAAAATATATAGAGGTCATAATAGTCAGTTGACCCTCTCTCTGTCTCTGTCTCTGCCTCTTTCTACATACACATACAGTGAAACCTTTGAGAGCTGGAACTCTATAGACTCTGTTGTTTTTCTGGGTCTTGCAAGTTTTCCACCTTTGACAGGGTGCAGTCTTACCACTTTTCTAACACTCATTTTAGTGGAAAATATTTGAATTTTCCTTCTCTGACAGGTTTCTGCCTTACACAGGTTCTGGCTTTTGCAGGTTTTACTATATATATATATATATGTATGTATGTATGTAAATACACACATATGTATATACATATTTTATATGTTATACAAGTATAGATAGTACTTAAAATTTTAAACACATCACAATTTACAATATGGATCACAGCTTTTGATATGCTGAAAGATGAATATTTAACTTGTAAAAGTAATCTTGTACTGTTATGCCATTAAATGTTCTAATGTTTATTTTTAGCAATAAGATATTGTGTATCAGGCAATAATTTCTATAGTATGACTAGTATCTAATGATAAAATATTTTTTTGATTATGACCATTTTTAATTCAAACTGTCATATTAAAAAGAGGTAACAGTTTAATATAAATTTACTCCCTATCCAATACAAAATATTTACTAATTAAAATTTGACAGTAGGGAGGTTATTTGATAGTAGGTTATCTCTGCAAAATAAAAAAGGATTTATAGGCATCAAAATTTCAACATGGAACTAGTTATAAAAATTATGGTGCATCTATAAAAGGTAATTATATATAGCTAAGAAAAAATGAGGGACTATGAGATGAGTATGAATTTTTATGACCTCCCTCATACATATATGTTTATACCAAATGTCTGTGCTGTTTAATAGAAAGATGGGTTATTGGATTCATATTTGTCTGCTTTCAAATGTTAATTCCACCCTCTAATAGTTCTGAGATATCTAGGCGACAAAAATAAAGACTGAGATTTCCATTTCCTTATTAATAATAAAGCAGTATTAATATTCTATATTTTATATAGCTATTCTCATTATAAGAAATATGCAGTGTGTTTCTGGTAATGAGTCCATATTCATGCTCCTAAGTAGAATCCTAAGTAGAATGTGCTTGAAGGACTTTCATTGTCAGCCTTGCTTGGAGTCATATAGTTAAGTACATTGTGCTCTGTTCTTCAACGGGCCAGAACAATTTACAAGGAAACAGTGATTTCGTTCTATATTAACTAAGAAAAATAATATCTCTTTTCCTCAGTTGGTGTTTTAAATGTTATTTTGTTGCTCTTTACTTTAAAAAATATTTACTTGAGATACAAGAAAACATACCATGGTGGATTTGCCATGGATCCATTGTGAATAATCTCACTAGCTCTCTCTGGATGGTGTCTCACATCTCATACTCTTACAGTATTATGAATGGTGTGTACGAGTTTAGAAGGTCTACAAAGTCTTTTGAGAGTGAGAAAGCAAACTTAAACTGAGTAAAACCTGAAAAAAGCCATCCTGTGTATTTTTCAAAAATGTCCCCCTGGCTGCAGCAACTGGGTGCATCTATTGGTTAATCATTTTATACGTACCACATGTAGGCACTAGCACTTCCATAATAATAAAGAGTCTCATGTTATGTTTCCTTTAACTGTAATTACCTTGATTTCAGTAAAGCCTATGGACAACTAGAGATACATGATTAAAACTCATTTGCATTTAAAAATAGAGCTCCAGTACTTAAAGATCAGTATTTAATGGGAACTACTTTGAAGTAAATTGCCACAAGTGGATATATGCTAAATTAGCCATAAAACTACCAGATGGTTAAAGATGTTTCAGTTTTATTTTACAGAATATCAAGCATAAAACTCCAAATGGCACAGCCAAATATAGAAGGAAAGAAAATACTTGTTCAAGACTCAAAGTAATGCTCAGTCAGTTTTATAGTACCTTGAATTTGATCTTATTCAAATGGATGAAGTTTACGTGAAAAAATTCTAATCAGAGTCATAAATAGTTCACATCCATAATGGTAAATTCCAAACCAGTTGTTTCGCCAACAACTTACTGAATTTAACTAAATTTTCCAGTAGACTTTGTTGACATTCCATAGATTCAGTCTGCAACATGTATCTCCTTCAGAATTAACTTCCATTTATTCATCCAATAAGAAAATAAGTAAATCATACGTGGATTATAGAAGCCTAATCTAAAAGCAGGAAACACTGGTGGTGCAGTGGTTAAGAGTCTGGCTGCTAACCAAAAGGTCAGCAGTTCGAATCTGCTGGGCACTCCTTGGAAACACTGTGGGGCAGTTCTACTCTGTCCTATAGGGTTGCTATGAGTCAGAATTTACTCAACCACAATAGGTTTTTTAATCTAAAAGCAACAGATCCAGCATGGCTTTGTCAGTTCGAAATAAGAAATCAGTTAGGATTTGTAGATCCTAGATGACAGAAATAGAATAAGTGAATAAAACCACGTTTCAGACATATTCATTACCTGTACTCTTTCCTTTAGCAGTACATCAAATTTTTGTGTATTAGGCAGAAATCATTGTGGCTAGTCCATGATGAATTATCTGTACTAGATGTTTTAGTTGGAGGTTATTTATACTTCTCTTTGGGTAAAATAGCTTCTCTTCTAGCAAATCCACTTGCTAAATATCCAGTAATGATCACACATTTCTGTAACTTGACCTGCTCTAGCTGATTTGCAGAAACCCACATTGAAAAGAATGATGCCAACAGAAGTTCCAGATCCAAGAATTTTCCACCTCACGTCTAAGTCTCTAATAAAATGTATCTACTTTTCCACCACCTCTCTGTCACTTTGTCATACAATGTTGGTTTGCACGTTGCTATGATGCTGGAAGCTATACCACTAGTATTTCAAATACCAGTAGGGTCACACATGGTGGACAGGTTTTAATGGAGCTTCCCGATGACAGGCTAGGAAGAAAGGCTTCATGATTTACTTTTTTAAAAGTAGCTGATGAAACTTTATGGGTAACAATGAACTGAAACATACCAGTGATGATTAAGACGGCACAAGACTGTGCAACATTGTGTTCAGTTATAATAAGATCTCCATGAGTCAGAGCTGACATGATGGCAACTTACAACAACTCTTTGCCTTCCATGCCATTTCTTCCCCCCCCCCACACTGCCCTACTACTCACTACTTTGTTCCAATAAGCTTACCTTTTGTTTCTGCTCTATCCATTTATATGAATCTTTTCTAATCACCATGAACCCTCAGTTCTGAGTTTGATTCCCTTGGGTTAACCACAGTTTAACTGATCTTAGTTTAGACATCAAAAAACTGATCTTAATTTCTGCACTTCCTCTGTTTCTAATAAGCAATATTTCTCTTAACAACACTCCTGCACAGTACAGCAAAACTAGCCATGTATGCTTAGACCCTGCTGTATCTCAGTGCTGCTCAAAGTAGAAAAAAAAAAAAAAGAAAAGCAGTCAAATTATATGTTAGAGAATAGTATACTTTCTATAGTTTAAAACTGCAGAGCTAGTTAAGAAGGCAGTGTTTTACTCCTATTAAGCTTGTGGCAATGTTTTGCCTCTATTTGAGATGTTGGCTCTCTGAAAAGAAGCTGAAGGCATTGGAATCATCGTATTAAAATGACTGCACAGCATCCCTTGCCAAGTATTTATTTAAGGATTTAAAGCTTATCAAGACGTCATTCACAGATATGACTACGTGGATGCTGCTGAAATTTAGTTAAGTTCTTGAGTATCTAAATGGACAGAAAATCCTTCCACTACCCTTCTGTCTTAGTTATCTAGTGCCACTATAATAGAAATACCACAAGTGGATGGATTTAGCAATCAGAAATTTATTTTCTCACAGTTTAGGAGGCTAGAAGTCTGAATTCAGGGTACTGGCTCTAGGGGAAGGCCTTCTCTCTCAGTCAGCCCTGGAGGAAGGTCCTTGTCTCTTGTGAGCTTCTGCTCTTGGGCGATCTTCACGTGGCTTGGTATCTCCTTTACCCCATCTCTGCACCCATCTCTGCATACTTGCTTGCTTGTTTAATTTCTTTTATCTCTCAAAAGAGATTCACTGAAACACACCCTATACTACTCCTGCCTCATTAACATAACAGAGACAACCCATTCCCAAACGGGATTATAACCACAGATATAGGGGTTAGGATTTAGAACACACATTTTTGTGGGACACGACTCAATCCATAACACCTTTAAAACTAGATGTTCCTTATACTATAAATATATGACTCACTACAACAGGAAAAGACTTTATAAGACAACATCATCTCAAAGACAAAGCTTACTTTTTCTACTGTGAGCACTAGAATCTTAACAAAATTATGAATTAAATTCCGTGGGTGGTGCAAATGGTTTGTGCTAGGATACTAACCGAAAGGTTGATGGTTTGAATCCACCTAGTGGTGTTGCAAAAGAAAGTTCTGGTGTTCTGCTTCTGTAAAAGTTACAACCATTGAAAACTCTGTGGAGTGCAGTTCTACTCTGCAACACTTGGGGTCCCATAAGTTGGGATCAACTTGACAGCCATGGTTTTTTTTTTTTGGTACAGAACACAGTATGGTTCTGACTTCAAAATCGATACTTAATTATTACACACTAAATGTTTGTAGAACAGATAAACAAAAGGGCTTTGTAATGTCAAGAAATAACTATTGAACCAATATCATAAAATAAGAACCATACACAGATTGTTAACACACACACACAAAAGAAAAGTAATTATATACCCATTAAAAATAAAATGAGTTTGATTTTAAAATGTCCAGTTCCCCCATACAGAGTTCTGGCAAAATCTTTATAAAAATGACATATCCTAACGATGTTTCTGTGAGCTTTTCTCCTATTAAGTCATTTTGCCCACTGCTGACCAGTTCCCATGGTGTTGCGTGATAGTCTTTTTAAGTAGTAATCTCCATCAGAATGACCACTTCAATTTAATGCCAGGATTTTAAATCTCAGTGACAGAAAATTAGTACAATCCCCATTTGCTCAAGCAAAGAATCAGTAACACTTTTTATAGCAAACATCATATTGACATTTAAGAAAATTCATGGTGCCTTTTTTATGTGGCAATAATTATTTTCGAGGTGGGATTCCCCTTCCTTTTCTTTCTCTCTCTCAGTATTCTCTCTGATCTTTCCTGAACTGTGGAATAATTTAATTCCTTCTTTTGTAGGAAAAGATGCATTTCCTGGATGAGCATAACCTGACACAAACTTGCATTCTGCTCAGGTATCAGGACCCCTTTACCAAATTCACCACCCATCCACAGTTCACCATTTTCATGTTTCACTTTGTCAAGCTATTATTTGTTAAACAATAGTACTGCTTGACGATTGTGTTGTGCATGGGTGTGTGTGCATGTGTATATGCATGTGCAATCTGTGATACAGAGAGTTAAGAATTAATCTGAATGGTTTTATATATATATACTTATTAATAAATAAGAATAACATATTTATGTGGAAAGAATTGTTCAGTTCATTGCAGATCATATATTTTATTGCAGTGTACTGTGGTTGCATCCATAGATGATAAGACTTGAAGATTTAATAGCAAGCGTATTGACATGTGAAGCCTTTTGAGAGCGTTCCCCAACCTCCTCTCCTCAGAATCTGTATCATCCATAAAAGACTTTCACTGAAAAAAGATGTTGGGAATAGGAGACTGCTGTCCAGGTACCTCTGACATATTCCCCGATTGAAACCTCTGTAAGAATGGCTTTGCTTCCGTTTGAAATTGTTGGGTCTTCCTTTCAGAAAGAATTAAGTGAGCAGAGAACATAGTTTTTTATCACCAAACTTTTCCTCAAGCAATTCTTCAAGCCAGAGGCATACTCTCACAGACCTCTCATATTTTGAAACGAGTTATTCCAAGCAGCCTTTTACATTTAATTTGATGTCATATCACATAACACTGCTTTCCTTTAGTTGCAGTTTTTCCCCAAACTTCCAACTCTTCAGAAAGCTACTGATCTCGCCGGGAGATGCGAGAGATTTCCCATCAAGTGCTGTCTTTGTTTTGCAACAAGGATGGAAAGTTAATAATACTTTGAAACCATATAATCTGACCTTGTGGAGGTCAATGTTTGTCTTTATTTTTAATGTTTCCTTTCCAAAGGGAGAGTAGAGTAAATATATGGTTAAGCATGTAGTTCAAGTGATCGGCTGCTAACCAAAAGGTGGGTGGTTCAAACCCACCGGCTTCTCCATGAAAGAAAGAGGTGGCAGTCTGCTTCCATAGAGATTAAAGCCTTGGAAACTCTATGGGGCAGGTCTACTCTGTCTTATAGGGTCTCTATGAGTTGGAATCAACTTAAAGGCAATGGGTTTGGTTTTTTGGTATGTGCTTAATGCCTCAGAGAATATTCCTTAGATGGGCCATCAGGAGTAGGGAATATATATATAGTCTTACCTGAAAACTCCTGAGGTCTTGTCTCATCAGCCAACACAGAGGAGGAAATACACAATGTACAGTGGCTCTGCTAGTCTTTTCTCCTCTTTGTGTGTTTGTGTTTCTGCATGTGTGCGCATATGTGTGTGTTTTGTTTTGTTTGACTTTTTCCTGAGTAAGATATTGTTGACTATTCCAGTTTTTTCCTGAATATACTATCCTTTGTCTGAACAAAGTCTGGTTGACTTTTCCATTTTTTCTTGAATATACTAACTGTAATTGTTAGTTTTACATGTCAATATGACTGGGCTATAGTACCAGTTATTTAACCAAACACTAACCTTGGTGTTGCTGAAAAAGTATTTTGTAAATCCAGGTAACATCTACAATCTGTTGACTTTAAGTAAAGAGGATTTCCCTCAATAATGTGGGTGTACCTTATCCCATCAGTTCAAGGTCTTAAGAGTAAAAACTGAGGTTTCCTGGAGGGGAAGAAATTCTGCATCAGTGTTGAAATTAACTCCTGCATGACTTTCTAGTTTACCATCCTGCCCTATGGATACCAGACTTGCCACCCCCGCAATCAGGTGAGCCAATTCCTGAAAGAAAATTCTTAAAAGATATCTCTCTCTTCTTCTCCCTCTCTCTTTCTCACTTTCTCTCTATTTACATAAATACATATATATATCTTATTAGTTCAGTTTCTCTGGAGAACGTTGATTGATATACTATCTTATTTTATTTGTATCATCTAACCTGAAAAATCTTTTTTTTTTTTCCTAGCACAATAGATCCCTATCTCCATATTGTCTCTTTGGTTCATGACACCCACTCAGAAAAAAAAAAAAAAAAAAATCCCATAAAGATGTCACTTGTGGTATTTTAGTAAACCATAAATGGGAAGACCAAAAAAGATATTCAGATATGAAAGGACAAAGAAAACATATCATATTTTGTGAGGAGATTTACAGAAAAGAAAGTCAATATACCAATAAATCATAAAAGATCTTAAGAGGGAAGAAAAAAGAATGCAAAAATAGAACAAATGAGTTGCTGTCAAGTTGATTTCGACTCATGGCAACGACATGTGTTGCACGGTAGAATTTCACAGAATTTTCAAGGCTGTGAACTTTTGGAAGCAGATCTCCAGGTTCTGTGGCACCTCTGG